>NC_135300.1:1760262-1835272 GCF_051311805.1 Agelaius phoeniceus | reverse complement strand
GGGATCTGAGGGATTTCCATGGGGCTGGGGGGTTCTATGGGGTCTCTATGGGGCAGGGGGTTCTGGGGGGGTCTCTATGGGGTCTCTATGGGTCCCTGGGGGTCTCTATGGGTCAGTGGGGTTTCTGTGGGGTTTCTATGGGTCTGGGGGGTTTCTATGGGGTTTCTATGGGTCTGTGGGGTCTCTATGGGGTTTTTCTGGGTCTGGGGTCTCCCTGGGGGTCTCTATGGGTCAGTGGGTCTCTATGGGGTCTCTGTGGGGTTTTTATGGGGTTTCTATGGGTCTGTGGGGTCGCTATGGGTCTGGGGTCTCTGTGGGGTCTCTATGGGGTTTTTCTGGGTCTGGGTCTCTATGGGGTCTCTATGGGGTTTCTATGGGTCTGGGGTCTCTATGGGGTCTCTATGGGGTTTCTATGGGGTTTTTCTGGGTCTGGGGTCTCTATGGGGTCTCTATGGGGTTTTTCTGGGTCTGGGGTCCTGGGGGTCTGGGGGTCTATGGGTCTGGGTCTCTATGGGGTCTCTATGGGGTTTTTATGGGTCTGGGGTCTCTATGGGGTTTCTATGGGGTCTCTATGGGGTTTCTATGGGTCTGGGGTCTCTATGGGGTCTCTATGGGGTTTTTATGGGTCTGGGGTCTCTATGGGGTCTCTATGGGGTTTCTATGGGTCTGGGGTCTCTATGGGGTTTCTATGGGGTCTCTATGGGGTTTTTATGGGTCTGGGGTCTCTATGGGGTCTCTATGGGGTTTTTCTGGGTCTGGGGTCTCTGTGGGGTCTCCCTGGGGCCCGGCCCCTCCCCCCACACGGACCCGGCTCAGTCTCGGGTAAAACCAGAACAGCTTTATTGGGGGGGGAGGGGCGGGAGACCCCTCCCAAATAACGGGGGGGAGGGGACCCCAAACAATGGGGGGGGGATTGGCAGGAGACCCCTCCCCAAATAAATGGGGGGAGGGGACCCCAAATGGCAGCGGGGGGAGGGTGAGACCCCTCCCCAAATAAATGGGGGGGACCTCAAACAATTGGGGGAGGGGACCCCAAACAATGGGGGGGGAGGGGCAGGGGCGAGACCCCCCCCCCAAAATGGGGGAGGGGCACCCCCAGCCCCTCCCCCCCCAATCTCCAGGGGGATTTGGGGGTCCCAGGGTGGGGGAGGGGCTGTGCCCAGCCCCCCCCCAATTTTGGGTTGGGGGCGGGGTTAAAGGTCAGGGGTCAGTGTCCAAATGTGCTGGGGGGGTCAAAGGTCAGGGAGGGTCAGGGATGGTCAGTGAGGGTCAGGGATGGTCAGTGAGGGTCAGGGGTGGTCAGGATGGTCAGGGATGGTCAGGGATGGTCAGGATGGTCAGTGAGGGTCAGTGAGGGTCAGGGGTGGTCAGTGAGGGTCAGGGAGGGTCAGGGATGGTCAGGGATGGTCAGGGATGGTCAGTGAGGGTCAGTGAGGGTCAGGGGTGGTCAGTGAGGGTCAGGGAGGGTCAGGGATGGTCAGGGATGGTCAGTGAGGGTCAGGGATGGTCAGGGATGGTCAGGGATGGTCAGTGAGGGTCAGGGATGGTCAGTGAGGGTCAGGGGTGGTCAGGGATGGTCCAGTGAGGGTCAGTGAGGGTCAGGGATGGTCAGTGAGGGTCAGTGAGGGTCAGGGAGGGTCAGGGATGGTCAGGGATGGTCAGTGAGGGTCAGGGATGGTCAGGGATGGTCAGGGATGGTCAGGGATGGTCAGTGAGGGTCAGGGAGGGTCAGTGAGGGTCAGGGATGGTCAGTGAGGGTCAGGGATGGTCAGGGAGGGTCAGGGATGGTCAGGGATGGTCAGTGAGGGTCAGTGAGGGTCAGGGATGGTCAGTGAGGGTCAGGGAGGGTCAGGATGGTCAGGGGATGGTCAGGGATGGTCAGGGATGGTCAGTGAGGGTCAGGGATGGTCAGGGAGGGTCAGGGATGGTCAGTGAGGGTCAGGGATGGTCAGTGAGGGTCAGGGATGGTCAGTGAGGGTCAGTGAGGGTCAGGGATGGTCAGTGAGGGTCAGTGAGGGTCAGGGATGGTCAGTGAGGGTCAGGGAGGGTCAGGGATGGTCAGGGATGGTCAGTGAGGGTCAGGGAGGGTCAGGGATGGTCAGGGATGGTCAGTGAGGGTCAGGGATGGTCAGGGGTGGTCAGGGGTCACTCAGGATGGTCACTGTGGGTCAGGGGTCACTCAGGGGTCACTCAGGGGTCAGGATGGGCAGTACCCAGGTGGGAGCACCCTCCGTGAGTGCCCCCGTACCCAGGTGTGTGCCAGGACCCCCCTGAGGCTCAGGCGCTGCCCCGGCTCTGGGATGGTCAGGGATGGTCAGGGATGGTCAGGGATGGTCAGGGGTCACTCAGGGATGGTCAGTGGTCACTCAGTGATGGTCACTGTGGGTCAGTGGTCACTCAGGGGTCACTCAGGGGTCAGGATGGACAATACCCCGGGGGCAGGACCCTCCTGGAATGGCCCCGTACCCAGGTGTGTGCCAGGACCCCCCTGAGGCTCAGGCGCTGCCCGGGCTCTGGGATGGTCACTGTGGGTCAGGGATGGTCAGGGATGGTCAGGGGTCACTCAGTGATGGTCAGTGAGGGTCAGTGGTCACTCAGGGGTCACTCAGGGGTCAGGATGGGCAGTACCCAGGGGGCAGGACCCTCCGTGAGTGCCCCCGTACCCAGGTGTGTGCCAGGACCCCCCTGAGGCTCAGGCGCTGCCCGGGCTCTGGGATGGTCAGGGATGGTCAGGGATGGTCAGGGATGGTCAGTGAGGGTCAGTGGTCACTCAGGGATGGTCAGTGGTCACTCAGTGGTCACTCAGGGGTCAGGATGGACAATAACCAGGGGCAGCACCCTCCGTGAGTGCCCCCGTACCCAGGTGTGTGCCAGGACCCCCCTGAGGCTCAGGCGCTGCCCTGGTTCCCGCCGCAGCAGCCGCTGGATCAGATCCCGAGCGCCCTCTGGGATGTGCGGGGGGAAATGCAGATCGACCTGCATGGGGGAGGGGACAGGTGAGACACACCTGGGGACAGCTGGGGACACACCTGGGGACAGCTGGGACAGGGGAGACACACCTGGGGACACCTGGGGGACACACCTGGGACACCTGGGGACAGGGAGACACACCTGGGGACACACCTGGGGACAGGGGGGACACACATGGGGACACAACCTGGGGATACCTGAGACACACCTGGGGACACACCTGGGGACACACCTGGGGACACCTGGGGACAGGGGAGACACACCTGGGGACACACCTGGGGACAGGGGAGACACACCTGGGGACACCTGGGGGACACCTGAGACACACCTGGGGACACCTGGGGGACACCTGGGGGACAGGGGAGACACAGCTGGGGACACCTGGGACACACCTGGGGACACCTGGGGACACCTGAGACACTGGGGAGACACACTGGGGACACACCTGGGGAGGGTGACACACACCTGGGGACACAGGACACACACCTGGGAACAGGGGAGACACCTGGGGACACACCTGGGGACAGCTGGGGTACAGGGGAGACACAGGGGAGGGGACACCTCGGGACACCTGGGTACAGGGGAGACACACCTGGGGACACTGGGGAGACCCCTGAGACACACCTGGGGACACCTGGGGACAGTTTGGGCTCATTTTGATGGGGATTTTTCCCATTTTTCAGGGTTTTCAGTGCCCAGGTGTGGCCAGGTGTGCCCAGGTGCGTTACCTGTGTGATCCCCCCTGTAGGTATCAGCTCTGGGTTGGGCTGTTTTGGCTCAGTTTTGGCCCAGTTTGGGCTCATTTTGACGGGGATTTTTCCCATTTTTCAGGGGTTTTCAGTGCCCAGGTGTGCCCAGGTGCGTTACCTGTGTGATCCCCCTGCAGGTATCCATGGCTGAGGGGCTCTCACAGGGGAATTTGGGGCAGTTTGGGCTCATTTTGACGGGGATTTTTCCCATTTTTCAGGGTGTTTCAGTGCCCAGGTGTGGCCAGGTGTGCCCAGGTGTGTTACCTGTGTGATCCCCCTGTAGGTATCCATGGCTGAGGGGCTCCCACAGAAGGGTTTGGTCACTTTGGGCTGGTTTGGCTCAGTTTGGGCTCATTTTGACGGGGATTTTTCCCATTTTTCAGTGCCCAGGTGTGCCCAGGTGCGTTACCTGTGTGATCCCCCTGTAGGTGTCCCATGGCTGAGGGGCTCTCACAGGAAGGGTTGGGTAATTTTGGATTAATTTGGGTTAATTTGGCTCATTTTGACAGGGTTTTTTCCCATTTTCCAGGGTTTTCAGTGCCCAGCTGTGCCCAGGTGTGCCCAGGTGTGTTACCTGTGTGATCCCCCTGTAGGTGTCAGCTCTGGGTTGGGCTGGGTTGGCTCAGTTTGGCTCAGTTTGGGCTCATTTTGACGGGATTTTTCCATTTTTCAGGGGTTTTCAGTGCCCAGGTGTGGCCAGGTGTGCCCAGCTGCGTTACCTGTGTGATCCCCCTGTAGGTGTCCATGGCTGAGGGGCTCCCACAGAAGGGTTTGGTCACTTTGGGCTGGTTTGGCTCAGTTTGGGCTCGTTTTGATGGGGATTTTTCCCTGTTTTCAGTGCCCAGGTGTGGCCAGGTGCGTTACCTGCGTGATCCCCCTGTAGGTATCCATGGCTGAGGGGTTCTCACAGGAAGGGTTGGGTAATTTTGGATTATTTTGGATTAATTTGGCTCATTTTGACGGGGTTTTTTCCCATTTTTCAGGGGTTTTCAGTGCCCAAGTGTGCCAGGTGTGCCCAGGTGCGTTACCTGTGTGATCCCCCTGTAGGTGTCAGCTCTGGGTTGGGCTGGGTTGGCTCAGTTTTGGCTCAGTTTGGGCTCATTTTGACGGGGATTTTTCCCTGTTTTCAGTGGCCAGGTGTGGCCAGGTGTGCCCAGGTGCATTACCTGTGTGATCCCCCTGTAGGTGTCAGCTCTGGGTTGGGCTGGTTTGGCTCAGTTTTTGGCTCAGTTTGGGCTCATTTTGACGGGGATTTTTCCCATTTTTCAGTGCCCAGGTGTGCCCAGGTGTGCCCAGGTGTGGCCAGGTGCGTTACCTGCGTGATCCTCCTGTAGGTGTCGGCGGCCGAGGGGCTCTCGAAGGGCGGGTGCCCGGCCAGCAGCTCGTAGCACAGCACCCCCAGGCACCACAGGTCCACCTTCTCATCATGGCCGCCGCCCTCCACCATCTCGGGGGGCAGGTAATCCAGGGTGCCGCAGAGCGTGCGGCGCCTGAGGGGTTAAACACACACCTGAGCGGGTGGGGCACACACCAGGGAGGGTTAAACACACACCTGAGCGGGTGGGGGCACACACCAGGGAGGGTTAAACGCACACCTGAGCGGGTGGGGCACACACCAGGGAGGGTTAAACACACACCTGAGCGGGTGGGGCACACCTGGGTGGGGTTAACACACACCTGGGTAGGTGGGGCACACCTGGGGAGGTGTAACACACACCTGGGGGGTGTAACACACACCTGGGGGGGTGTAACACACACCTGAGCAGGTGTAACACACACCTGGGGGGGTGTAACACACACCTGGGTGGGTGGGGCACACCTGGGGGGGGTGTAACACACACCTGGGTGGGGTTAACACACACCTGAGCGGGTGGGGCACACACCAGGGAGGGTTTAAACACACACCTGAGCAGGTGGGGCACACCTGGGGGGGGTGTAACACACACCTGGGGGGGTGTAACACACACCTGAGCTGGTGTAACACACACCTGGGTGGGTTAAACACACACCTGAGCGGGTGGGGCACACCTGGGGGGGTGTAACACACACCTGAGCACACCAGGTGTGTCCCAGGTGTGCCCCAGGTGCGCCCAGGTGTGCCCCAAGTAAACCAGGTGTGCCCCAGGTCTGTCCCAGGTGTGCCCCAGGTGTGCCCAGCTCCCACCTGAGTCAGGGGGCGTGCCCAGACCACCCAAAATCCCCAATCTTGAGCCATTTCCAAGCCCCAGAACCCCTCCCAAGTGTGCCCAGGTGTGCCCCAGGTGTGCCCCAGCTCTCACCTGAGGGAGGGGGCGTGCACAGACCACCCCAAAATCGGCCATTTTGAGCCCTCCCACCCCCCTTTTACCCCACAACCTGTCCCAGGGTGTGCCCAGGTGTGCCCCAGGTGTGTCCAGCTCTCACCTGAGTCAGGGGGTGTGCCCAGACCACCCAAAATCCCCAATCTTGAGCCATTTCCAAGCCCCAGAACCCCTCCCAGGTGTGCCCAGCTGTGCCCCAGGTGTGCCCCAGGTGTGCCCCAGGTGTGCCCCAGGTGTGCCCAGGACTCACCTGAGGGAGGGGGCGTGCACAGACCACCCAAAATCCCCAATCCTGAGCTATTTCCCAGCCCCAGAACCCCTCCCAAGTGTACCCAGGTGTGCCCCAGGTGTGCCCCAGGTGTGCCCAGCTGTGCCCAGGACTCACCTGAGGGAGGGGGCGTGCACAGACCACCCAAAATCCCCAATCTTGAGCCATTTCCAAGCCCCCAGAACCCCTCCCAGGTGTGCCCAGGTGTGCCCCAGGTGTACCCCAGATGTGCCCAGCTGTGACCCAGCTGTGCCAGCTCTCACCTGAGGGAGGGGGCGTGCACAGACCACCCAAAATCCCCAATCTTGAGCCATTTCCCAGCCCCAGAACCCCTCCCAGGTGTCCCCAGGTGTGCCCCAGGTGTGCCCAGGTGTGCTCCAGGTGTGCCCCAGCTCTCACCTGAGGGAGGGGGCGTGCCCCAGACCCCCCAAAATCCCCAATTTTGAGCCATTCCCCAGCCCCAGAACCCCTCCCAAGTGAACCCAGGTGTGCCCCAGGTGTGCCCAGCTCTCACCTGAGTCAGGGGGCGTGCACAGACCACCCCAAAATCCCCAATTTTGAACCATTTCCAAGCCCCAGAACCCTCCAGTGTGCCCAGGTGTGCCCAGGTGTACCCAGATGTGCCCAGCTGTGCCCAGCTGTGCCCCAGGTGTGCCCCGGTCTCACCTGAGGGAGGGGGCGTGCACGGACCACCCGAAATCGGCGATCTTGAGCTCCCCCTTGAGGCCGAGCAGGAGATTCTCGGGTTTGATGTCGCGGTGAATCACCTTGCGCCCGTGGCAGTACAGGAGGGCGTCGGCCAATTCCTCCATCAGCTGCCAAAATTTGGGGGTTTAAGGAACCCCAAAATCGTCCTGAGCACCCCAAAAATGGACTCGGGGCACCCCAAAACCCCCGGAGCCTCCCCAGGTAACCCCAAATCCTCCCCAGGTGCTCTGGGGGAAGCGGCTCCTCCATGGGGACAAGAGGATAAAAACTGGTTTGGGGGACCCCAAAATCCTCAAAAAATTACCCCAAAAATCCACTCAGGGGTCCCCAAATTGACACAGGGCACCCCAAAAATGGACTCGGGGCACCCCAAAACGCCCAGAGCACCCCCAGGTGTCCCCAGGTGTCCCCAGGTACCCCCAGAACCCCTCAGCTGTGGGGGATGTTTGGGGCAGGATTTGGGGTTTTTGGGGTCCCTGATGGGATTTTTTGGGGTGATTTTGGGGTTTTTAGGGTCCCTGATGGGATTTTTTGGGGTGAGTTTGGGGTTTTTAGGGTCCCTGAGTCGGTGTTTGGGGTGATTTTGGGGGCTTTTTGGGGGGTCCCTGATGGGATTTTTGTCCGGGTTTTGGGGTCTCTGAGTCGGTTTTTGGGGTGGTTTTGGGAGTTTTTGGGGTCCCTGGGTTGGTTTTTGGGGTGGTTTTGGGGTTTTTGGAGTCCTTGAGTTGGTTTTGGGATCCCTGATGTGATTTTTGGGGGGGTTTTTAGGTCCTCGAGCTGTTTTTTGGGGTGGTTTTTGGATTTTTTTCGGGGTCTTTGGGCTGGTTTTTGGGGGTTTTGGGGTGGTTTTTGGGGTCCCTGGATTGATTTTTGGGGTGGTTTTGGGGGTTTTTGGCGTCCCTGGATTGGTTTTTGGGGTGATCTTGGGGTTTTTGGGGTCCCTGAGTCCATTTTTGGGGTGGTTTTTGGGATTCTTTGGTCTTTGGGGTGGTTTTAGGGGGTTTTTGGGGTCCGTTTTTGGGATGGATTTCTGGGTCCCTCAGTTGCTTTTTGGGGTCTCTGAGTTGGCTTTGGGGTTTTTGGGGTGGTTTTGGGGGTTTTGGGGGGTCCCTGGATCAGATTTTGGGGTTTTTGGGGTCCCTGGATCAGTTTCTGGGGTGAGTTTTGGGGTTTTGGGGTGGTTTTGGGGATTTTTTGGTGGTTTTTTGGGGTCCCCGAATCCATTTCTGGGGTGGTTTTCGGGGTGGTTTTCTGGGTCCCTGGGTTGGTTTTGGGGTTTTTGGGATGGTTTTGGGGTTTTTGGGGTCCCTGAGTCCATTTTTTGGGGTGTTTTTTGCCGTTTTTGGCGTTTTAGGGTCTCACCGTGGCCGTCCTGGTGGCGTCCAGGCGCCGGCAGCGCTGCAGCTCCTTGGGGAGCTCCCCTGGGCTTTGGGGGTTTTTGGGGGTGGTTTTTGGGGTTTTTGGGGTCCCTGAGTCCATTTTTGGGGTGATTTTTAGCGTTTAGGGTCTCACCGTGGCCGTCCTGGTGGCGTCCAGGCGCCGGCAGCGCTGCAGCTCCTTGGGGAGAGATCCCCTGGGCTTTGGGGGTTTTTGGGGGTGGTTTTTGGGGTTTTTGGGGTCCCTGAGTCCATTTTTGGGGTTATTTTTGGTGTTTTAGGGTCTCACCGTGGCCGTCCTGGTGGCGTCCAGGCGCCGGCAGCGCTGCAGCTCCTTGTAGAGTTCCCCTCTGGGCGCGAACTCCAGGATGAGGAAGACGCGGCGCCGGTCGTGGAAATAATTGTAGAGCCTGAGCACATTGGGGTGCCTGGGGCAGGGGGAGAGACACCCCAAAAGTGAGACCCCAACCCAAAATTGGGATCCCCACCCCCAAAAGTGAGACCCCAACCCCAAAATTGGGATCCCCCAACCCAAAATTGGGACCCCAACCCAAATCCCAAAGGAGCCGCACTCAAAATGCTCCCCCCGGGCTGGGGCACAATGGTACAGTCCGAGATACTGGGGGGGGCTGGGGGACCCCAAAATTGGGATCCCATCACCCCCAAAATTGGGATCCCCCAACCCAAAATTGGGACCCCCCGACCCACCAAAATTGGGATCCCCACCCAAATCCCAAAGGAGCCGCACTCAAAATGGTCCCCCCGGGCTGGGGCACAATGGTACGGTCCGAGACCCCAAAATTGGGACCCCCAACCCCAAAATTGGGACCCCCCACCCCAAAATGGGACAACCCAAACCCAAAATTGGGATCCCCCAACCCCAAAAGTGAGAACCCACCCCAAAATTGGGACCCCAACCCAAATCCCAAAGGAGCCGCACTCAAAATGGCCCCCCCAGGCTGGGGCACAATGGTACGGTCCGAGATACTGGGGAGGCTGGGGGACCCCAAAATTGGGGATCCCCTCACCCCAAAATTGGGATCCCCCAACCCCAAAAGTGAGACCCCACCCCAAAATTGGGACCCCAACCCAAATCCCAAAGGAGCCGCACTCAAAATGCTCCCCCCGGGCTGGGGCACAATGGTACGGTCCGAGACCCCAAAATTGGGATCCCCCAACCCAAAATTGGGACCCCAACCCCAAAATTGGGATCCCCCAACCCCAAAATTGGGATCCCCCAACCCAAAATTGGGACCCCAACCCAAATCCCAAAGGAGCCGCACTCAAAATGGTCCCCCCGGGCTGGGGCACAATGGTACGGTCCGAGACCCCAAAATTGGACCCCCAACCCCAAAATTGGGATCCCCCAACCCAAAATTGGGACCCCAACCCAAAATTGGGACCCCAACCCAAATTGGGACCCCAACCCAAATCCCAAAGGAGCCGCACTCAAAATGGTCCCCCCAGGCTGGGGCACAATGGTACGCTCCGAGACCCCAAAATTGGGATCCCCCAACCCCAAAATTGGGACCCCAACCCCAAATCCCAAATCCGGGCTCACCCCCAGACCCCAAAATTCCCCCCCTGGGATTTGAGGTTGGGGGGTCCCAAAGGAGCCGCACTCAAAATGCTCCCCCCCGGGCTGGGGCACAATGGTACGGTCCGAGATACTGGGGGGGGCTGGGGGACCCCAAAATTGGGATCCCCTCACCCCAAAATTGGGACCCCAACCCCAAAATTGGGACCCCAACCCCAAAATTGGGACCCCAACCCCAAAATTGGGATCCCCCCGACCCAAAATTGGGACCCCAACCCAAATCCCAAAGGAGCCGCACTCAAAATGGTCCCCCCGGGCTGGGGCACAATGGTACGGTCCAAGACCCCAAAATTGGGATCCCAACCCCAAAATGGGACAACCCAACCCCAAAATTGGGACCCCCAACCCCAAAATGGGACAACCCAAACCCAAAATTGGGATCCTCCAACCCCAAAATTGGGATCCTCAGCCCAAAACTGAGACCCCCCCAGAGAACCTGGGACACCCCAGGTGTATCCCAGGTGTACCCCAGGAGTACCTGAGGTGTGCCTGGATCTCAATCTCCCCCCAGGTGTATCCCAGGTGTATTTCCCCCATCCCCAGGTGTATCCCAGGTGTATCCCTCCCTCCCCAGGTGTATCCCTTGTGTATCCCAGGTGTATTTCCCCCCCCTCAGTTGTACCCCAGGTGTATTTCCCCCCTCCCAGGTGTATCCAGGTGTATTTCCCCTACCCCAGGTGTATCCCAGGTGTATCCCAGGTGTATTCCCCAATCCCCAGGTGTACCCCAGGTGTATCCCAGGTGTATTTCCCCACCCCCAGGTGTATCCCTGGTGTATCCCAGGTGTATTTCCCACCCCTAGGTGTATCCCAGGAGTACCTGAGGTGTGCCTGGATCTCAATCTCCCCCCAGGTCTATCCAGGTGTATTCCCCCACCCCCAGGTGTATCCCAGGTGTATTTCCCCATCCTCAGGTGTACCCCAGGTGTACCCCAGGTGTATTTCCCCATCCCCAGGTGTATTTCCCCCACCCCAGGTGTATCCCTGGTGTATCCCAGGAGTACCTGAGGTGTGCCTGGATCTCGATCTCCCCCCAGGTGTATCCCAGGTGTATTTCCCCATCCCCAGGTGTACCCCAGGTGTATTTCCCCCCCAGGAGTACCTGAGGTGTGCCTGGATCTCGATCTCCCTCCTCAGCTGGTGCTCCACGCCCTCCTGCTCCACCTGGCTCTTGAAGAGCACCTTGAGGGCCACCAGGAAGCCCGAGCGCCGCTCCCGTGCCAGGTACACGTTGCCAAACTTGCCCTTGCCCAGGGGCCGCCCCACCTCGAAATCGTCCAATGAGAACGAGCGGCTGCAACCGGGACACCGGGGTCACCTGGGGACACCTGGGGACAGCTGGGGACACACCTGGGGACAGCTGGGGACACACCTGAGAGTACCTAGGGACACCTGGGGACAGCTGGGGACACACCTGAGAGCATCTATGGACACCTGGGGACAGCTGGGGACACACCTGGGAGCATCTAGGGGACACCTGGGGACAGCTGGGTCACCTGGGGACACACCTGAGAGTACCTAGGGATACCTGGGGACAGCTGGGGACACAGCTGAGAGCATCTAGGGACACCTGGGACACCTGGGACACTTGGGGACACCTGGGGACACACCTGAGAGCATCTATGGATAACTGGGGACACAGCTGAGAGTACCTAGGGACACCTGGGGACAGCTGGGGACAGCTAGGTCACCTGGGGACACACCTGAGAGCATCTAGGGACGCCTGGGGACAGCTGGGATAACACCTGGGGACAGCTGGGGACACTTGGGGACACCTGGGGGTCACCTGGAGGGACACCTGAGAGCATCTAGGGACACCTGGGGACACCTGGGGACACAGCTGGGGACACACCTGAAAGCATCTAGGGACACCTGGGGACAGCTGGGGACACCTGGGATAACAGCTGGGAACAGCTGGGGACACCTGGGGACACACCTGAGAGTATCTGGGGACACTTGGGGACACACCTGAGAACACCTGGGGACACACCTGAGAACACCTGGGGACACTTGGGGACAGCTGGGACACACCTGAGAGCATCTGGGGACAGCTGGGATAACACCTGGGGACAGATGGGGTCACCTGGGGACACACCTGAGAGCACCTGGGGACAGCTGGGGTCACCTGGGCACAGCTTGGGACACCTGAGGACACCTGGGGGACACACCTGGGGACACCTGGGCATGGGGAGGACACCTGAGCTGACAACTGCAGGACATGGGGACACCTGGGGACACACCTGGGGGGACACCAGGTCAGGGGGCACCTGGGCACAGCTCCCCCCCTCCCATCATTCCCAGGGGCTTTTGGACCCCCTGGCCCCGCCCCCATGGTTGTGGCCCCGCCCCATGGTTGTGGCCCCTCCCCCCTCCACTGTGGCACTCACACGGGTGGGGGAGGGGCTGGCACTGCACTGGGCTCCAGGGGCACCCGCCCGGCTCCCTGGGGGCACAGGGGTCAGCACCCCAAAAATGCCACAAAACACCCCAAAAACACCACAAAACACCCCAAAAACACCACAAAATACCCCCAAAACACCCCAAAATCTGACCAAAATACCCCAAAACACCCCAAAATCTGACCAAAATACCCCAAAACCACCTCAAAAACTGCCCAAAACACCCCAAAACCGCACCTAAATCCCCCCAGGACCCCCCAATTTCCATCCAAATCCCCCCCAGGACCCCCCAAACTCCACCCGAATTCCCCCCCCCAGCACCCCCAAATTCCACCTAAATCTCCCAAACTCCCCCCAAATCCCCCAGGACCCCCCCAGATTCCACCCAAATCCTCCCCAGGAGTCCCCAAATTTCCACCCAAATCCCCCCAGGATGCCCCAAATCCACCAGGACCCCCCCAAATCCCCCCAAATTCCACCAAATCCCCCCAGGACCCCCCAATTTCCAGCCAGGCCCCCCCAGTCCCCTCCCCCCGTACCTGGCAGAGCCTTCCCGGGGGGCTCCGAGCCCGGGGGGTCCTTGCAGGGCACCCGCAGGGGGGGAGGGACCAAACTCTGGGGAGGGGGACACGGGCAGGGGTCACCCCAAGAACCCCCAAAATTGGGGAGGGGGAAACCCCAAAAATCCCCCCCAAATTGGGGAGGGGTCGTCACCTTGGTCAGGCTGGGGGCCACGTTCTCCTTCTGTGCATCCTGGGGAGGCATAAAGGGTCAGGGACCCCCCCCAAAATCCACCCAGGGACCCCCTCAGGACCCCCCAATTCCCTCAATATCCCCTCAGAACCCCCAAATCCCCTCAAAAACCCCCCTCAGGACTCCCCAACACCCTCATAAACCCCTCAGGACTCCTCAATACATCCTCAGAACCCCCTAATTTCCCTCAGAAATCCCTTCAGGACCCCCCAAATCCCCTCCGAACCGCCAAAAATCCCTCAGAAATCCCCTCAGGAACCCCCAGCTCCCTCAGGACCCCCCAAATCCTCTCAGAACCCCCGAATTCCCCTCAGAATTCCCCTTCAGGACCCCCTAAGTTCCCTCAGAAACCCTTTAAGGACCTCCCAGATCCCCTCAAAAAACCCCCAGTCCCATTCAGGACCCCCCGATTCCCCTCAGAAATCCCCTCCGGACCCCCCCAGTTCCCCTCGGGACCCCCAAAAATCCCCCCTAAAACGCCCCAAGTTTCCACCCCTCACCCGCCGCCCTTCGTTGTCGCCGCCGCCGCTTCAAATTTCCCCCGCGCGCTCCCATTGGCCGCCGCCCGCGAGCGCCGCGCTCCCATTGGCCGGAGCCTGCGGAGTCCCCGCCCCCGACGACGCGCGCCGCGCTCCCATTGGTGATCGCCTCACGAAGCCTCGCTTCTCAGCGCGCGCTGCTCTCCCATTGGTCGGTCCCTCACGAAGCCCCGCCTCATTTGCGCGCGCCTTCACTCCCCTCCCATCCAGCCGTTCCGCCCACCGCGCGCGTGCCTCGGCACTGATTGGTCGCTGAGAGCGAGAGGGAGGGGGGAGCGGTGAACGACCAATCAGCGCGGGGAACGCGCGGTCACGTGGGGAGGCGGCGGCCATTTTGTGCGCGGCCGTTCCGCCCGGCAACAGGGGCGGGGCCGAGAGGCGGCGGCGGCCAATCAGAGAGCGGGAGGGGTGCGGGGGGCCAATATGGACCAGTACAGCCCAGTATAGACCAGTATGGACTATTGTGAACCACTACGGACAAGCATAAACCAGTGCGAGACACTGCAGCTTAGTTTCGACCAGTATAAACCAGTATAAACCAGTGCAGCCTATAAGAAACCAGTACGGCCCAGTACAAACCAGTACAGGCCTCTATGGCCCAGTATCCTCCCAGTATCCCCCAGTACCTCTCCAGTACCCTCCCAGTTCCTCCCAGTATCTCCCAGTAGGGGGCGTGGCCCCATGAAGGGGGCGTGGCCGGTGCTATGGGCGCAATCAGCGCGTGAAGGTGGGCGTGGCCATATCGGTGGGCGTGGCCTCAACCGTTGCCGCCGGTAACGGCGCCGCGCGCGCGGGGCGGGGGGGAGGGGAAGGAACGCGGGGGGTTCCCGGGCTGGGGGAGGGGGCGGGGGGACCCCCGGGGTGGGGGAGGGGACCCCGAGAGGGGGGAGGGGGTCCCTGGGGTGGGGGAGGGGACCCTGAGGTCCCGTTCTGGGCATTGAGGGGGGAGGGGAGAGAGTGTGTGGGGGTGGGGGAGGGGCTAAATGGGGTGGAGGCGGGGCTAAACGGGTGGGGGAGGAGCCAAAGGGTGGGGGCGGGGCCGGAGGGGAATGAGGCGGTTCCCCATGGGTGGGGGAGGGGCCAAGGGGGGGATCTCCCGTTTCTGTGAGGAGGGGGGTGGGGCTTAGGGAAGGGGCGGGGCTTGGGGGTGTCCGTGTCCCGTGATGGGGGCGGGGCGATTCAAGCCCCTCCCCCTCTCTGGGCCCCTCCCCCCACGCAGATGACGCTGCTGCCCGGGCGGTTCCTGGCCATGGCCGCGCACCTGGCGCTGCTGCTCAGGATGGGCGGGGTCAGCGAGAAAGGGGCGGGGCTAACGGGGTGGGGCGTGGCCAAAAGGAGAGGGGCACCTGGGGCTGCTGCTCTGCATGGGCGAAGTCGGGGCGGGGCCTAATGGAGTGGGAGGGGCTAAAAGGGGTGGAGCGCCTGGGAATGCGGTTCAGGGTGGGTGGGGTCAGGGGCGTGGCCTAACGGAGTGGGAGGGGATAAAAACGGGGAGGGGATTCTGAGGCTGCTGTAGGGGTGGGCAGGGGAAGGGGGCGTGGCTAAAGCTGGTGGGCGGGGCTTAATTTAATGGAGCTATGTGGGAGGGGTGGGAAACAGGGAGGGGCAAGAAGGGAGGTGGAGGGGGGGATCCCCGGTGGGCGTGCCCTGATCTGACTCCGCCCCTTTTGCACCCCCCCCCCAGGACCCTCCCAAAAGCCCTCGGGGGAGCTGGAGCCCGGGTGAGTGAAACCAGTGGGAACCAGTACAGACCAGTATGGCCCAGTATAGACCAGTACGGCCCAGTGACCCCTTCAATGCTCCCAGTATGGCACCAGTGTGGCACCAGTACACACCAGTATAGACCAGTATAACCCAATTCCTCCCCAGTGCTCCCAGTATGGCACTAGGGCCCTTCCAGTGCTCCCAGTATAGCCCAGTATGGCACCAGTATAGCCCAGTGCCCCTCCCAGTATGACACCAGTATGGCCCAGTATAACCCAATTCTCCCCCAGTGCTCCCAGTATGGCCCCCTCCAGTGCTCCCAGTACAGCCCAGTGCCCTCCCAGTATGACACCAGTATGGCCCAGTATAACCCAATTCTCCCCAGAGCTCCCAGTATGGCACCAGTATAGACCAGTGCCCCCCCAGTGCCCCCGCAGTGTCCCCCCAGTTCCCTCCCAGTCCCTCCCAGTATCCCCAGTGCCTTCCCAGTGCTCCCATGAGAGTCCCTGGGGGATTTTTGGTTTTTTTGGGGTCCCCCCGCAGGTTTTGGGGGTCCCGGGGGGGATTTTGGGGTTTTTCCTGACCCACATTTCCTCCCCGCAGGTTTTGGGGGTCCCTGGGAGGGATTTTGGGGGCTGATTTGGGATTTTGGGGGTCCCTGGGGGTGATTTTGGGGTCCCCCCCCATTCCTGACCCCCCCCAATTTTCCCCCGCAGATTTTGGGGGTCCCTGGGTGGGATTTTGGGGGGGATTTTGGAGTGTTTGGGGTTTTTCCTGACCCCCATTTCCTCCCTCAGGTTTTGGGGGGCCCTCGGGGGGTCCCTGGCGCTGCTCGGGGTCGAATTCCTGGGGTTCTTCTCGGGGGTCTCCATGTTCCACTCGGGACAGAGCCTGGGCTGTATCCTGGGGGTCCCCGAAAACGGGGAGGGGACCCCAAAAATGGGGGGGGGGAGACCCCAAAATGGGGGAATTGGGGGAAATTTGGGGGGATTTGGGGAAAATTTGGGGGATTTTAGTGGGGAATTCGGGAAGAACTTGTGGGGGGGATTTGGGGGATTTCAGGGCGCATTTGAAGGGGGGAATTTGGGGGGATTTGGGGGATTTTGGGGTGCATTTGAAGGGTGGAATTTGGGGGGATTTGGGGGGGATTTGTGGGATTTCGGGGTGCATTTGAAAGGGGGAATTTGGGGGATTTCGGGGTGCATTTGAAGGGTGGAATTTGGGGTAATTTGGGGGAGATTTGGGGGATTTCGGGGTGCATTTGAAAGGGGGAATTTGGGGGGATTTGGGGGATTTCGGGGTGCATTTGAAGGGGGGAATTTGGGGTAATTTGGGGGAGATTTGGGGGATTTCAGGGTGCATTTGAAGGGTGGAATTTGGGGGAATTTGGGGCGGGTCTCGGTGGGGTTTGGGGTCTCTCAGTGATTTAGGGGAGGGGGTTTCTCTCTGATTTTTGGGGTGTTTTCCGATGCCCCCCCAGCCCTGAGTGCCCACATTGGGGCCGCTCTGGGTCTCACCCTGGGCTGGATCGAGGCCTGGGATGGCCCCGCCCTTTGGGCCACGCTGGCGCTCAGGTGAGGCCGGGGGGGTCCTGGGGGGTCCCGGGGGGGTTTTGGGGACCCCCCTGACCCCCCCTTCCCCCACTCTGTCCCCCCTCAGTGTCCCCCCGGCCGTGACGGAGCTGCTGCTGCTGGGCCGGGTCCTGCTCTGCCACAGGGGGGCGCTGTGAGCAGGGGGGTGCCCCCCAAAAATCAACCTGGAGGGGTCCCCAAAATCCTCTTAGAGAGGGGTCCCTAAATCCCCTGGGGGGGGTGCTGGAGTCGCCAAAATCCCCTCAGGAATCCCCAAAACCCTCCTGGGGTCCCTAAACCCCGTGGGAGTCCCCAGAACCCCTTCAAGGGTCCCCAAAATCCCCCCGAGAGTCGCCAAATTCCCCTGGGGATCCCCAAAATGCTCCTGGGGGCGTCCCCAAAACCCCCAAACCTCCCTGGGCTCCCAACCCCCCCCGCTCGGGCCGATAAACCCCATTTTTACCGCCAAAACAACCCCTGGCGCGTGTTTCATGCAAATGACCCGCGCGGTGCACTCTGGGAGCAAAACCCGTCGGGATTTTGGGGAAAAAAGCCAGAGAAACGGGGGAATTTCGGGGTAAAAATGGAAATTTCGGGTCGGGCGGGTTCAGAGGTGTCGCGTCAATGTCACGGCGGCGGTGTCGCGGTGTCCCCATGACCGCGGTGTGGCTGTCCCGGGTTAAGGCCCGGCCGCCGCCATTTCCGGGTATCGTCAGTGCGGTACATCCTGACCTGCCCCGCTTTGCGGGCAGTACGTGATGAGCGCGTGCGCGATGACGATTACGTGATTACGTCACGCGTGGGCGGCGATTGCTGACGCAACAAGGCCGCGCCGCCCTTCCTGACTCTGACTGCGCCTGCGCGGGGCCAGGGCGGGATGGACCGCAATGGGGGCGGGGCTGGGGAACGCGTGATTCCCTTATATGGTAAAGGGATTACGTAACCGTGTTATGTAATTTTAGCCGTCAGTGAAACTGGTTTTTACTGGTTTATACTGGTCTGGGGTTTTTTTACTGCAGTGATTCCCTATTGGCGCTCTCCCTGAGCTCCCAGTATGCTCCCAGTACGTCCCCAGTATCCCCCCAGTGCTCCCAGTTTGATCCCAGTATGTTCCCTAGTATCCTCCCAGTGCTCCCAGTGCTCCCAGTATCCCCCCAGTGCTCCCAGTATGCTCCCAGTCACCCTCCACTTCTCCCAGTGCCCTCCCTGTCCTCCCAGTATCCCCCCAGTCACATCAAGTCACCCCCAGTGCTCCCAGTATGCTCCCAGTGCTCCCAGTTACCCCTGCAGCTGTTCCTGTGCCCTCCCAGTACCCTCCCAGTGCTCCCAGTATCCCCCTAGTACCCTCCCAGTGCTCCCAGTGCCCTCCCAGTGCCCTCCCAGTGCTCCCAGTACCCTCCCAGTATCCTCCCAGTGCCTTCCCAGTGCTCCCAGTACCCTCCCAGTGCCCTCCCAGTATTCCCTAGTACCCTCCCAGTGCTCCCAGTATCCTCCCAGTGCCCTCCCAGTACTCCCAGTATCATCCCAGTGCTCCCAGTATCCCCCTAGTACCCTCCCAGTGCTCCAGTACCCTCCCAGTGCTCCCAGTGCCCTCCCAGTGCTCCCAGTATGCACCAGCAGCAGCCACCACTGGGAGGCGTCACCCACCCCCAGGGCTGTCCTGACCCGGGCGGTGCCACCAAAACCCGCGGGAAAAACAAAAACAACCCCAAAAAAAAAATCTCCAGAAATCATTTATTGCTCACTGGGTCACCTTCGGTCACCGCTCCCAGTGCTCCCAGTTTGCCCAGTTTGGGGCAGCTCCCACACCTGGTAGCTGCGGTTGAGCCGGGGGTGCCCGTGCAGCCCAGAGTGTGACCCCAGTGTCCCCTGTCACTGTCCCCAATGTCCCCAGTGATCAGCTCCCATTATTCCCATCATTTACATCATTCCCAGTGCTCCCAGTGCTCCCAGTTTGCCCAGTCAGGGGCACCATCCACACCCGGTAGCTGCGGTTGAGCCGGGGGTGCCTGTGCAGGCCAGAGCGTGTCCCCAGTGTCACATCACTGTCCCCAGTGTCCCCTGTCACTGTCCCCAGTGTCCCCAGTGATCAGCTCCCAGTATCCCCATTATCCCCAGTATCCCCATCACTCCCATCACTCCCAGTGCTCCCAGTTTGCCCAGTCTGGGGCACCATCCAGACCTGGTAGCGGTGGTTGAGCCGGGGGTGCCCGTGCAGCCCAGAGCGTGTCCCCAGTGTCACATCACTGTCCCCAGTGTCCCCTGACACTGTCCCCAGTGTCCCCTGTCACTGATTCCCATCATTCCCATCACTCCCAGTGCTCCCAGTTTGCCCAGTCAGGGGCACCATCCACACCCTGTACCTGTGGTTGAGCCGGGGGTGCCCGTGCAGGCCGTAGCACGACCCCAGTGTCACATCACTGTCCCCAGTGTCCCCTGTCACTGTCCCCAGTGATCAGCTCCCAGTATCCCCATTATCCCCATCACTCCCATCACTCCCAGTGCTCCCAGTTTGCCCAGTTTGGGGCAGCTCCCACACCCGGTAGCTGCAGTTGAGCCGGGGGTGCCCGTGCAGCCCAGAGCGCGTCCCCAGTGTCCCCAATGACCCATTCCTGTCCCCAGTGTCCCCTGTCACTGTCCCCAGTGTCCCATTCCTGTCCCCTGTGTCCCCAATGATCAGCTCCCATTATCCCCATCACTCCCATCACTCCCATCATTCCCAGTGCTCCCAGTTTGCCCAGTTTGGGGCACCATCCACACCCTGTACCGGTGGTTGAGCCGGGGGTGCCCGTGCAGCCCAGAGCGCGTGCCCAGTGTCCCCTGTCACTGTCCCCAATGACCCATTCCTGTCCCCAGTGTCCCCTGTCACCCATTCCCAATATCCCCAGTCACCAATTCCCATCATTTCCATTATCCCCAGTGCTCCCAGTTTGCCCAGTTTGGGGCACCATCCAGACCCTGTACCTGTGGTTGAGCCGGGGGTGCCCGTGCAGCCCAGAGCGCGTCCCCAGTGTCCCATTCCTGTCCCCAGTGTCCCATTCCTGTCCCCAATGTCCCCAGTGATCAGCTCCCAGTATCCCCATCACTCCCAGGGCTCCCAGTTTGCCCAGTCAGGGGCGCCATCCAGACCCGGTACCTGTGGTTGAGCTGGGGGTGCCCGTGCAGCCCAGAGAGCGTCCCCAGTGTCCCCAGTGTCCCCTGTCACTGTCCCCAGTGTCCCCAGTGATCAGCTCCCAGTATCCCCATCACTCCCATCACTCCCAGTGCTCCCAGTTTGCCCAGTCTGGGGCACCATCCACACCCTGTACCTGTGGTTGAGCCGGGGGTGCCCGTGCAGCCCAGAGCGCGTCCCCAGTGTCCCGTGTCACTGTCCCCAATGTCCCATTCCTGTCCCCTGTGTCCCAAATGATCAGCTCCCAATGTCCCCAGTATTCCCATCACTCCCATCGCTCCCAGTGCTCCCAGTTTGCCCAGTTTGGGGCACCATCCAGACCCTGTACCTGTGGTTGAGCCGGGGGTGCCCGTGCAGCCCAGAGCGTCCCCAGTGTCCCCAATGACCCATTCCTGTCCCCAGTGTCCCCTGTCACTGTCCCCAGTGATCAGCTCCCATTATCCCCAGTGTCCCCATCACTCCCAGTGCTCCCAGTTTGCCCAGTTTGGGGCACCATCCACACCCTGTACCTGTGGTTGAGCCGGGGGTGCCCGTGCAGCCCAGAGCGCGTCCCCAGTGTCCCGTGTCACTGTCCCCAATGTCCCATTCCTGTCCCCTGTGTCCCCAATGATCAGCTCCCATTGTCCCCATTATCCCCATCACTCCCATCACTCCCAGTGCTCCCAGTTTGCCCAGTCAGGGGCACCATCCACACCCTGTACCTGTGGTTGAGCCGGGGGTGCCCGTGCAGGCCGTAGCGCGTCCCCAGCGCCCCTTGGGGACAGGGGTGGCCGTAGAAGACGCGGCGCACGCGGGCGTGCAGCAGGGCCATGGCGCAGAGCGCGCACGGCTCCCGCGTCACGAACACGTCACAGCCCGACAGCAGGTACCCCCCCGTGACGTCATCAGTGTCACCTGGGGCCGCCTCGGGCTCCTCGGCTGCCCCGGGGATGATGTGACCCGTCAGGTCCATGGGGACGTCACCGAGGGACAGCAGGTCCAGGGGGACAATGGGAGCGGCCACGGTGGCGGTGGCACCAGAGGTGGCTCCAAAGGTGGCATCAGAGGTGGCACCGGGGTCCTTGGTCACTTGACCCTTCAGGTCCATGGGGATGCCAGGTGTGGTGGCATCAGAGGTGGCACGAGGGTCCTTGGTCACTTGACCCTTCAGGCCCATGGGGATGTCATGGATGGTGACGGCATTGGTGGCACCAGAGGTGGCACCAGAGGTGGCATCAGAGGTGGCTCCAGAGGTGGCATCAGAGGTGGCACCAGGGTCCTTGGTCACTTGACCCTTCAGGTCCATGGGGATGTCATGGATGGTGACGTCATTGGTGGCACCAGAGGTGGCACCAGAGGTGGCTCCAGAGGTGGCATCTGGGTCCTCGGTCACTTGACCCTTCAGGTCCATGGGGATGTCAGGTGTGGTGACATCGTTGGTGGCATCAGGGGTGGCTCCAAAGGTGACTCCAGAGGTGGCATCAGGGGTGGCACCGGGGTCCTTGGTCACTTGACCCTTCAGGTCCATGGGGA
Organism: Agelaius phoeniceus; assembly: GCF_051311805.1. NCBI lineage: Eukaryota > Metazoa > Chordata > Aves > Passeriformes > Icteridae > Agelaius > Agelaius phoeniceus. The sequence goes on along the minus strand of NC_135300.1, from coordinate 1,813,655 downwards.
TGTCATGGATGGTGACGTCATTGGTGGCACCAGAGGTGGCACCAGAGGTGGCATCGGGGTCCTTGGTCACCCCAGGGATGATGTCACCCTTCAGGTCCATGGGGATGCCAGGTGTGGTGACGTCATTGGTGTCACCTGGGGTGGCACCGGGGTCCTTGGCCACCCCAGGGATGACGCGACCCATGAGGTCCATGGGGACATCACGGTGGCCGGCGATGACGTCACCATGAGCAGCGATGACGTCACCGCGAGCGGCGATGACGTCACCAGCCCTGAATTTGGCCACCTTGGCCCCGACGCTGCCGTCCCCGGGGTGTCCCCTGCGCCGCACCCTCCCCGTGACAGTGCCACCACCCCTGGTGACGACGCCACCGCGCCCTTGGTGGCCACACTGCGCTGTCCCCATGTCCCCATTGTCCCCAATGTCACTTTGCCCTGGGTGTCCACACTGCGCTGTCCCCATGTCCCCGCTGTCCCTTGGGTGTCCACACCGCGCTGTCCCCATGCTGTCCCTGCTGTCCCCTCGGTGACACCGCACTGTCCCTCTGTCCCTGTCCTCGCTGTCACTTTGCCCTTGGTGACACCGTGTCCTCCCCGTGTCCCCATTGTCCCCACTGTCCCTGTCTTTGGTGTCCCCATGTCCTTGGTGACACCGTGCCCTCCCTGTGTCCCCATTGTCCCCAGTGTCCCTGTCTTTGGTGTCCCCATGTCCTTGGTGACACCGTGCCCTCCCTGTGTCCCCGTTGTGCCCATTGTCCCCAATGTCCCCATTGTCCCTGTCCTTGCTGTCCCCACGCCCTTGGTGAAACCGTGCCCTCCCATGTCCTTGTCCTTGCTGTCCCTGTCCCCATTGTCCCCATTGTTCCCCGTGTCCCCAATGTCCCTGTCCTTGGTGTCCCCACGCCCTTGGTGACACCGTGCCCTCCCTGTGTCCCCCGTGTCCCCTCGCCCTTGGTGACACCGTGCCCTCCCCGTGTCCCCACTGTCCCCTCGCCGTGCCCGTGCCACGCGTGCGATGCAGTCCATGGCGGCGTGCCGCAGCGGGTGCCACCCGTCCCCATTGATGTCCCCATTGATGTCCCCATTGGTGTCCCCAGTGTCCCCTCTCCTGTCCCAGCCCACGGCCAGCACCCGCCCGCTCCGGGGGTCCAGCGCCGCCGCCCCCGCCCCCCGCCCCGCCCCCGCCGCCCGCGCCACCGCCAGGGCCACCCGGGCCACGCCCACCTGCGCCGGGGACAGCGATGGCGGCCGCGACCCCGAGGGACCCCGGCCCCACCACGGCCACAGCCCGGCCTGGCGGGCGGCCACGGCCTCGGGGCCGGACACGGGGACACGGCCGGGCACACGGACACGGAACGGACAGCCCAGGGCGGGGTCGGACTGAGGGACAGGGATGGACAGAGGGACAGGGCTGGACATGGCCTCGGACACAGGGACACGGCCGGGCACACGGACACGGAACGGACAGCCCAGAGCCGGGTCGGACACAGGGACAGGGATGGACACAGGGACAGGGCCGGGCACACGGACACGGAACGGACAGCCCAGGGCCGGGTCGGACACAGGGACGGGGATGGACAGAGGGACGGGGATGGACACAGGGACATCCACAGCTGGGTCAGCCACAGCCTTGGACAGAGGGACAGGGCTGGACAGAGGGACAGCGGACACAGCCTTGGACAGAGGGACAGGGGACACGGCCTCAGGGCCGGACAGAGGGACACCCAGAGCCCCTGGGGACACTGGCACCGCCTTGGGGCCGGACAGAGGGACAGGGATGGACACAGGGACAGGGATGGACAGAGGGACAGGGCTGGACACAGGGACAGAGATGGACACAGGGACGGGGACGGACACAGGGACGGGGATGGACAGAGGGACAGGGCTGGACACAGGGACAGGGCTGGACACGGCCTCAGTGCCCAGCAGGGAACTGGGAGCACTGGGAGCACTGGGAGCACTGGTGGCACTGGTGGCACTGGTGGCACCAGAGTCCTCGGTGGAACTGGGCAAACTGGGGCACTGGTGGCACTGGGGACATCAGAGTCCTTGGTGGCACTGGGGACACCAGAACCATCGCTGGGAGTCAAGGCACTGGTGGCACTGGGGACACTGGGGACACTGGTGGCACTGGTCATACTGGGGACACTGGTGGCACTGGTGGCACTGGGGACACTGGTGGCACTGGTGACGCTGGCAGCGCTGCTCTTACTGGTCAAACTGGTCCAACTGGGGTCCTCAGAGTCCCACATCACACTGGTGGCACTGGTGTCACTGGTGTCATTGCTGTCCTTGGTGTTACTGGTCTTACTGGTGGCACTGGTGGCACTGGTCTTGCTGGTGTTACTGGTGTCATTGCTGTCCTTGGTGTTACTGGTCTTACTGGTGGCACTGGTGGCACTGGTGTTACTGGTGGCACTGGTGTCATTGCTGTCCTTGGTGTTACTGGTCTTACTGGTGTCACTGGTGGCACTGGTGTCCTTGGTGCCATTGCTGTCCTTTGTGCCACTGGTGGCACTGGTGTCACTGGTGTTACTGGTGTTACTGGTGGCACTGGTGTCACTGGTCTTGCTCGTGTTACTGGTCCAGGTTTCAGCACCGGGGGTGGCGGTGACGTAATCGGTGACGTCATCGCTGTCGTCATCGGCGATGATGTAATCGATGGGGGCTGCGTGAGACCAGTGCTCCCAGTAAGGGCTCCCAGTAACCCCCAGTGCTCCCAGTAAGGGCTCCCAGTAACCCCCAGTAAGGGCTCCCAGTAACCCCCAGTGCTCCCAGTAAGGGCTCCCAGTGCTCCCAGTAAGGGCTCCCAGTAACCCCCAGTACTCCCAGGAACTCCCCAGTTAATCCCAGTCCCCCCCAATGCCCTCCCAGTTTATCCCAGTTTGATCCCAGTCCCCTCCCAGTCTCTCCCAGTCCATCCCAGTCCCTCCCAGTATAAACCAGTGCCCCCCAATCCCTCCCAGTTCCCCCCCAGTCCCTCCCAGTTTGTCCCAGTTTGATCCCAGTCCCTCCCAGTATAAACCAGTGCCCCCAATCCCCTCCCAGTCCCTCCCATTCCGATCCCAGTCCCTCCCAGTCTGTCCCAGTTTGATCCCAGTCCATCCCAGTCCCCCCCAATCCCATCCCAGTCCCTCCCAGTTTGATCCCAGTCCCCCCATCCCCTCCCAGTCCCTCCCAGTCCCTCCCAGTTTATCCCAGTCTGATCCCAGTCCCTCCCAGTCCCCCCCAGTCCCTCCCAGTCCCCCCCAGTCCCTCCCAGTCTATCCCAGTACCGTGGGCGGGGTCGATGCCCAGCAGCAGCTCCGCCCCCCCGGGCCCCGCCCGGACCCGTTTGAGGTGGGGCAGGTGCGGGGGGAGGGGCGCCAGGGCCCGCAGCAGCCGCGGGGTCTCCCGGGGCCGCAGCAGGGGCGCCGCCCATCCCCCCCACACCGGCAGGCCCCGCCCCCGCCCCTCCCCCCACCACGGCACCGCCCGCGGGGGGGGCAGAGAGGGGGGCGGCCCCTCCCCCACGTCCATGGGGGCACCTGGGGAGAGACACAGGGGGAGGGGCTTAGAGAGGGGAGGGGCTTAGCGAGACACAGGGGGAGGGGCTTAGAGAGGGGAGGGGCTAAAAGAGGGGAGGGGCTTAGCGAGACACGGGGGAGGGGCTTAGAGAGGGGAGGGGCTTAGCGAGACACAGGGGGAGGGGCTTAGAGAGGGGAGGGGCTCAATGAGAGGGGAGGGGCTTAGGGGAAGCGGCTTAATGAGAAGGGAGGGGCTTAATGTGAAGGGAGGGGCTTAATGAGGGTGGGCTCAGAGAGGGGAGGGGCTTAATGAGCAGGAGGGACTTAGAGAGGGGGAGGGGCTTAATGAGAGGGGAGGGGCTTAGAGGGGGAGGGGCTTAGAGGGGGAGGGGCTTGGAGAGGGGAGGGGCTTAGAAAGGGGGAGTGGCTGAGATGGGGAGTGGCTTAGAGAAGGGGAGGGGCTTAGAGAGCAGGAGGGGCTTAACGAGAGGGGAGGGGCTTAATGAGGGTGGGCTCAGAGAGGGGAGGGGCTTAATGAGCAGGAGGGGCTTAGAGAGGGGGAGGGGCTTAATGAGGGGGGGCTTGATGGGATGGGTTTAATGAGGGGCGGGGCTTAGGGAGGGGGAGGAGCTTAATGACAGGGAGAGCCTTAGAGAGGAGGGGCTTAGAGAGGGGAGGGTCTTAATGAGCAGGAGGGGCTTAGAGAGGGGGAGGGGCTTAGAGAGGGGAGGGGCTTAATGAGAGGGAGGAGCTAAAGGGGGCAGGGATGGGTTATGGGGAGGGGCTTAGGGAGTGGGGGAGGGGGGACCCCTCCAATATTAGGGACCCCCCCCCTCCCGAACCGCCCACTCAACCCCCAGTCCATCCCAGTGCTCCCAGTGCTCCCAGTTTGTGCCTCCCAGCATCCCCCCGGTCCTTCCCAGTGCTCCCAGTCCCCTCCCAGTCTGTCCCAGTATCCCCAGTTTGGTTCCCAGTCCCTCCCAGTCTGTCCCAGTATCCCCAGTTTGGTTCCCAGTCCCTCCCAGTCTGTCCCAGTATCCCCAGTTTGGTTCCCAGTCTGTCCCAGTATCCCCAGTCCCTCCCAGTCTGTCCCAGTATCCCCAGTTTGCCCCCAGTCCCCTCCCAGTTTCCCCAGTACCGTCCCAGCGCTCCCAGTTCCCCGCACGTGTCGCTTCCGCGCCGCCGCCGCCGGCTCTGGCCCCGCCCCTTCCCCCTCAGCCAATCAGCGCGAGGGGCGGGGCCAGAGCCGGAACCAGCGAGAGGGGGCGGGGCCGGAGCTGCAGCGCCCTCTGGCGGCCGGGAGGAGCCGGGACCAGTTTGGACCAGTTCGGACCAGTTCGGAGCATTTCCGGCCACTATGGACCTGTACAGGCACCAGTTTGGGACCAGTTCAGACCAGTTCAGACCAGTTTACACCAGTACAGGCACCAGTTTGGACCAGTTACGACCAGTTCGGACCAGTTTACACCAGTACGAGCCCCAGTATGGACCAGTTCGGCCCAGTTTGGGTCACCCCAGACCAGTTTAGCCCAGTTTGGCCCAGTTTGGGTCACCCCAGACCAGTTTGAACCAGTACAGGCATCAGCTCGTGCCAGTTCAGACCAGTTCAGACCAGTTCGGACCAGTTCAGACCTGTTTGCACTAAAACGGGCACCAGTATGGACTGGGAGCACTGGGAGCCCAAACTGGGAGCACTGGGAGCCCAAACTGGGAGTCACTGGTTTTTATTGGGTTCCTTACTGGGAGGGCACTGGGAGGGCACTGGGCGTTACTGGGAGCCCAAACTGGTTTTCACTGGTTTTTATTGGTTCCTTACTGGGAGGGCACTGGGAGCACTGGCGGGGTTACTGGGGGTTACTGGGAGCCCAAACTGGGAGCCCAAACTGGGAGCATTGGGAGCCCAAACTGGTTTTTATTGGTTCCTTACTGGAGCACTGGGGGTTACTGGGAGCCCAAACTGGGAGCCCTGGAACCCAAACTGGTTTTCACTGGGAGCCCAAACTGGTTTTTACTGGTTTTTATTGGTTCCTTACTGGGAGGGCACTGGGAGTCACAAACTGGGAGCACTGGGAGGGGACTGGGAGCCCAAACTGGGAGCATTGGGAGCCCAAACTGGTGTTACTGGTTTTTATTGGGTCATTACTGGGAGGGCACTGGGGGTTACTGGGAGCCCAAACTGGGAGCACTGGGAGCCCAAAACTGGTTTTTCACTGGTTTTTTATTGGTTTCTTACTGGGAGGGCACTGGGAGCACTGGGAATCACAAACTGGGAGCTCAAACTGGGAGCACTGGGGGGGTTACTGGGGGTTACTGGGAGCCCAAACTGGTGTTACTGGGAGCACTGGGAGCCCAAACTGGTTTTTACTGGGAGCCCAAACTGGTTTTTACTGGTTTTTATTGGTTCCTTACTGGGAGGGCACTGGGAGCACTGGGAGGGGACTGGGAGCCCAAACTGGGAGCACTGGGAGCACTGGGAGCCCAAACTGGTTTTTACTGGTTTTTATTGGTTCCTTACTGGGAGGAGCCCCCGGACACCCCCGGAGTGGGGACGGGGGGGGCTGGGGGGGTTGGGGAAATTTGGGAAAATTTTGGGAAAATTTTGGGAAATGTTGGGGAAATTTTGGGGGATTTTGGGAGGCATTTGGGGAATTTTGGGGACATTTTGGGGACGTTTCCGGGGACATTTTGGGGCATTTTGGGGACATTTCAGGGTCCATTTTGGGGACATTTTGGGGTTCATTGTTGGGATATTTTGAGGTTAATTTTGGGGGATTTTGGGGACATTTCAGGGTTCATTTTGGGGACATTTCGGGGTCCATTTGGGGATATTTTGGGGACATTTTGGGGGTTCATTTTGGGGACATTTCGGGGTTCATTTTGGGGACATTTTGGGGATTTTTGGGGACATTTTGGGGACATTTTGGGGTTAATTTTGGGGATATTTCGGGGTTCATTCTGGAGACATTTTGGGGACATTTCAGGGTTCATTTTGGAGACATTTTGGGGACATTTTGGGGATATTTTGGGGTTCATTTGGGGACATTTCGGGGTTCATTTTGGGGACATTTCCGAGGTCCATTTTGGGACATTTCGGGGATTTTTGGGGACATTTTGGGACATTTCGGGGTTCATTTTGGGGATATTTTGGGGGGTTTGGGGACATTTCGGGGTCCATTTTGGGGACATTTTGGGGTTCATTTGGGGGACATTTTTGGGATATTTTGGGAATAATTTGGAGATAATTTGGGGATATTTGGGGTTGATTTCAGGTTATTTTGGGGTTCATTTCAGGATATTTGGGGGATACTTCGGGGTGTCCTGGGGTCCATTTTGGGTTGATTTCAGGGATATTTTGGGGACATTTCGGGACAATTCGAGGATAATTTCAGGGATAATTTTGGGATATTCTGAGGAAGATTTCGGTCCATTTCAGGCAGTTTTGGGTCCGTTCTGGAGGGATCATTTGGGGATATTTTGGGTCCATTTGGGGCCATTTTGGGGATATTTTGGGGACATTTTTGGGGATAATTGCAGGGATAATTTTGGGATATTTTTGGGGATATTTTGGGTCCATTTCGAGGTCTGTTCCGGGTCCATTTTAGGGGATAATTTCCGGATATTTTTGGGATATTTTGGGAATATTTCGCAATAATTTCGGGACATTTTGGGGATAATTTCGGGATAATTTTGGGTTCATTTCCGGGGTCGATTTTGGGTCCATTTCTGGCCATTTCGGGGTTCAGTTTGGGGATATTATGGATATTTTGGGGGATAATGTCGGGATATTTTGGGAACATTTTGGGGACATTTTTGGGGATAATTTTGGGATAATTTCAGGATATTTGGGGCCGTTTCAGGGATATTTTGGGAGATATTTTGGGGACATTTTGGGGTCCATTTTGGGTCCATTTTGGGCCATTTCAGAATCCATTTGAGGGATAATTTCGGGATATTTTGGAGATATCTTGTTTCGGGGCTCATTTTGGGGCCATTTCAGGGATAATTTTGGGGATACTTCGGTGTAATTTGGGGATATTTGGGGGAATATTTCGGGATAATTGTCGGGTCCGTTTTGGGTCCATTTTAGGGGACAATTTTGGGATATTTTGCGAATATTTCACAATAATTTTGGGACATTTGGGGGATTAATTTCGGGATAATTTTGGGGATATTTTGGGTTCATTTCCGGGGTCGATTTTGGGTCCATTTCTGGCCATTTCGGGTTCAGTTTGGGGATATTATGGGATAATTTTGGGGGATAGTGTCGGATATTTTGGGGACATTTTGGGGGATAATTTTGGGATAATTTCAGGGATATTTGGGGCCGTTTCAGGGATATTTTGGGAGATATTTTGGGGACATTTTGGGGGACATTTTGGGCCATTTCAGAATTCATTTTGAGGGATAATTTCGGGATATTTTGGGGATATCTTGGTTTCGGGGCTCATTTTGGGGACATTTCAGGGAGAATTTCAGGGATAATTTTGCGGATACTTCGGGGGTAATTTGGGGATATTTGGGGGAATATTTCGGGATAATTTCGGGTCCGTTTTGGGTCCATTTTAGGGGATATTTTGGGTTCATTTCGGGGTCTGTTCCGGGTCTGTTTTGGGTCCATTTTGAGGCGTTTCGGGTCCATTTTAGGGGGATAATTTCGGGATAATTTTGGGATATTTTGCGGAATATTTCGCAATAATTTCGGGACATTTGGGGGATAATTCGGGATAATTTTGGGGATATTTGGGTTCATTTCCGGGGTCGATTTTGGGTCCATTTCTGGCCATTTCGGGGTTCAGTTTGGGGATATTATGGGATATTTTGGGGGATAATGCCGGATATTTTGGGGACATTTTGGGGACATTTTGGGGGATATTTCGGGATAATTTGGGGCTGATTTCGGCTCCGTTCCGCTCCGTTCCGGTCCCTCTCACACGTATTCGTTCCGCCCGTATTTGTCCCCCAGCGGCGGTGGGGGAGGGCCGCGGCCGCGCGGGGCGGGGCGGGGCTGGGGGGGAGGGGCGGATCAGGAGGGGGGGGAGGGGCGAACCAGAGCCCCGCCCCCACCGCGAGATCAGCGAGGGGAGGGGCCTCAAGGAAGGGGAGGGGCTTGGGGAGAGGGGGAGGGGTGAGGGGGAGGGGCTTGAGGGGGTCCGAGGGTGGGGGAGGGGCTTGAGGAAGGGTCAACATGATGGGGGGAGGGGCTTAAGGTGGGGGAGGGGCTTGAGGAAGGGTCAACATGAGGTGGGAGGGGGCTTAAGAGGGGGAGGGGCTTAAAGGGGAGGGGTTTGAGGAGGGGGAGGGGAAAGAGGAGGGGCGGGGCTTAAAGAGGGGGAGGCGCTTGAGGGCGTCCCCGGGGGGGGGAGGGGCCTCCAGGAGGGGTTCCCCAGATGGGGGGGGGAAGGGGTTAAATGGGGGTGGGGCTTAAGGAGGGGGAGTGGCTTAAGGAGGGGAGGGGCCAACGGGGTGGGGGAGGGGCTTAAGTGCAGAAGGGGAGGGGCTTGGGGAGGGGCGGAGCTTTAAGGGGAGGGGTCTGGGGTGGGGGAGGGGCTTAAAGAGGGGGAAGGGTTTGGGGTGGGGGCGGGGTTAAAGAGGTGGGGGCGGGGTTCTCACCCGGCTCGCGCCATCCAGAGCAGCGCGCCCTCCCCCCACGGCCCTGCAGCGCCCCTCCCCCACCCGCCTGCATCACCGCGGGGCCGGGCTCGAACCTGGGGGGGGGGAGGGGAGGGGGGAAGGGGGGAGGGGGCGTCACCATAAAAAAAAGCAAAAAAAAAAACCCCAAAAAACCAACCCAAGGACCCCCAAATCCTCCAAAATCACCTCAAAAAATCATCCCCACCCCCCAAAAAAAAAACCCAACCCCAAAAATCACCCGAAACGCCCCCAAAAAATTCCCCCCCCAAATATATCAAATATCCCCCCCAAAATCACCCCAAAAATTACCCCCAAAAACGCCCAAAGTCATCCCAAAATCACCCCCAAAATCTTCCCCAAATTTCCCCCAAATCACAAAAATTCCCCCCAAAATTCAACTCCAGGGACCCCCAAATTCTCTCCAAATCCCCCCAAGAATTCCCCCAAAAATCCCCCCAAGAATTCCCCCAAACCCCCCCAAACTCACCCCCAAATCTTCCCCAATTTCTCCAAAATGCCCAAAATTCACCCCTGGGATCCCCAAATCTCCCCCCAAAAAATCCCAAATCCCCCCAAATCTGCCCCCAAAATTCCAAATCCCCCCAAAATCCCACCCCAAACTTCCCCTTCCCCCCCCCACCAAAAAACGCCCCCCAGGATCCCCCAAATTCCCAAGAATTCCCCCCAAAATCCACCCAGGGAGCCCCAAATCTTCCCCAAATTCTACCCCAGACCCCGCCCCCCCAAATGCCCCGCCCCCAATGCCCCGCCCCCAATGCCCCGCCCCCACCTGGTTCCCAGCACGGAGGCGTCGAAAAATTCCTGAGCGGAGCCGAAAACCGAACCAGAGCGCGGAGCCCGCGGAGCACAGGCCTGGGAGGGGCAGGAACGGGGAAAAAACACACGAAAATGGGAAAAATCCACCCGAAAATGGGGAAAATTGACCCAGAAATGGGAAAAAACCAACCCAGAAATGGGGAAAAGCACACAAAAATGGGGAAAATTGACCCCAGGAAATGGGGAAAAAACACATGAAAATGGGGAAAATCCACCCAGAAATGGGGAAAATTCACCTGAAAATGGGAAAAGTCAACCCGAAAATGGGGAAAAGCCACACGAAAATGGGGAAAATTGACCCAAAAATGGAAAAAATCCACCCAAAAATCGACCCGAAAATGGGAAAAATCCACCCAAAAATGGGAAAAATCCACCCGAAAATGGGGAAAAAACACCCGAAAATGGCAGAAATCCACACAAAAATGGGAAAAATCCACCCGAAAATGGGAAAAAACACCCAAAAATGGGAAAAAATCCACCCGAAAATGGGGAAAAATCCAACCGAAAATGGGGAGAAAAACACCTGAAAATGGCAGAAATTCACCCAAAAATGGAAAAAATCCACCCGAAAATGGAAAAAACACCCAAAAATGGGAAAAATCCACCCAATAAATGGCAAAAATCCATCCAAAAATGGCAAAACCACACCAAAATGGCGGCAAAAAACCACACAAAAATGGGAAAAAATCCACCTGAAAATGGGGAAAAAACCACACAAAAATGGGAAAAATCGACCCCGAAAATGGCAGAAATCCACACAAAAATGGAAAAAATCACCGAAAATGGGCAAAATTGACCCAATAAACGCCAAAAATCCACCCGGAAAACGGCAAGAAAAAACCCAAAACCAGCAAAAATCCACCCGAAATGGCAACAATTGACCCAAAAGTGGGCAAAAATCCAGCCAAAAATGGGAAAAATCCACCCGAAAATGGGGAAAATCCACCTGAAAATGGGAACAATCGACCCAAAAATGGCAGAAATCCACACAAAAAATGGCAACAATCGACCAAAAGTGGCAGAAACCCACCCAATAAACGGCAAAAAACCACCCAAAAATGGCAAAAATCCACCCGAAAATGGAAAAAATCCAACGAGAAATGGGAAAAGTTGACCCAAAAATGGCAACAATCCACCCAAAAATGGCAAAAGCCAACACAAAAATCAACCTGAAAATGCAAAAATCCACCCAAAAATGGGGAAAATCCATCCAGAAATGGCAAAAATCCACCCAAAAATGACAGAAATCCACCCAAAATTGTGGAAAAATCCACTCAAAAATGGGAAAAATCCACCCAAAAATGGCAAAAGCCAACACAAAATTGACGCAAAAATGGCACCCAAAAACGGCAAAAATCCACCCGAAAATGGGGAAAATACACCCCAAAATGGGAAAAATCCACTCAAAAATGGAAAAATCCACGCCGGAATCAGCCCAAAATCCTCCCCATTGCCCCTCCCCCACCCCCCAAATCCCCAGCCCCTCCCCCTTTAGCCCCGCCCCCTTTAGCTCCTCCCCTTAAGTCCATCCCCCTTAGCCCCTCCCTTTTACCCCCCAGCCACTTTAGCCCCCCACCTTAGCCCCCTCCTCCTTTAGCCCTCCCCCCCTTTAGCCCCTCCCCTTAAGTCCATCCCACTTTAACCCCTCCCCCTTTAGCCTCCTCCCCATTTAGCCCCTCCCCCTTTAGACCTCCCCTCATTAGTCCCTCCCCTCATTAGCCCCTCCCCCTTTAGCCCCTCCCCAACCACCCTTTAAAACCTCCCCTTTGGCCCCTCCCCTATTTAGCCCCTTTAGCCCCATCCCCTTTAGCCCCGCCCCCTTAGGCCCCGCCCCCTTAGGCCCCGCCCCCACCTGCCAGCAGCAGCAGCGCCCCCCCCGCTGCCCGGGGGCCCCTCCGGGGTCCCGCGAACGCCCCCAGGAGCCCCCCCAGGGCCCCCAGGGCCGCCCCCAGCACCGCCAGGGCCCGGCTGCCGTGCAGGTACCCTGGGGATGGGAAAAGGGGGTTAGGGGCACCAAAATCACCTGAAATCACCCCAAAATCACCCCAAAAATAGCCCAAAAATAGCCCTAAAATACCCTAAAAACAGCCCCAAAAATATCTCCAAAATATCCCTAAAATATCCCTAAAAATAGACCTAAAATAACCTAAAATAATTCAAAATAATTCAAAATATCCCCAGGGCCCGGCTGCCGTGCAGGTACCCTGGGGATGGGAAAAGGGGGTTAGGGGCACCAAAACCACCCGAAATCACCCCAAAATCACCCCAAAAACTGCCACAAAATAGCCCCAAAATAGCCCCGAAATCACCCCAAAAACTGCCACAAAATAGCCCCAAAATAGCCTAAAAATCTACCCAAACATAGCCCCAAAATATCCCTAAAATATCCCTAAAAATAGACCCAAAATAACCCAAAATAATTCAAAATATCCCCAGGGCCCGGCTGCCGTGCAGGTACCCTGGGGACAGCAGGAAAATGGGGTTAGGGACAGCAAAATCACCTGAAATCACCCCAAAAACTGCCCAAAAATAGCCCAAAATATCCCTAAAATATCCCTAAAAAAAGACCTAAAATATCCCTAAACCAGCCCCAAAATATCCCTAAAATTATCCATAAAATATCTCTAAACTATCCCAAAAATATCCCAAAATATCCTAAAAATCTGCCCAAAAATAGCCCCAGAATAGCCCCAAATCACCCCAAAAGTATCCCCAAAATACCCTAAAAACAGCCCCCAAAATACCCCCAAAATAACTCAAAATAACCCAAAAAATAACCCCAAAAAACCTTAAAATATCCCAAAAATATCCCGAAAAACAGCCCCAAAATTACCCAAAATAACTCAAAATAACCCCAAAAATAACCCCAACAACCCCTAAAATATCCCAAAAATCTCCCGAAAAACAGCCCCAAAATTACCCAAAATATCTCAAAATTATCCCAAAATTATCCCAAAAATCAGCTCCAAAATTACCCAAAATAACTCAAAATATCCCCAAAAATTGCCCCAAAATCCCCCTAAAAATGCCCCAAATTCCCCCCAAACCCCCCCCAAGTCACCCCTCAATGTCACCCCAATGTCCCCAAGGTCACCCCAAGGTCACCACCCCAATGTCCCCAATGTCCCGCCCCAGTGTCCCCCAAGGTCACCTCAAGGTCACCCCAATGTCCCCAGTGTCCCCCCAGTGTTCCCCAATGTCCCCAAGGTCACCTCAAGGTCACCCCAATGCCCCCAATGTCCCCAAGGTCACCTCAAGGTCACCCCAATGTCCCCAGTGTCCCACACCCCCCAAAGTCACCCCAATGTCCCCAATGTCCCCCCAAGGTCACCCCAAGGTCACCCCCATGTCCCCAATGTCCCCCATGCCCCCCTTGTCTCCAATGTCCCCAATGTCCCCCCAATGTCCCCAATGTTCCCCCTTCAAGGTCACCCCAAGGTCACCTCAATGTCCCCAATGTCCCCCCTCCAATGTCACCCCCAAGGTCATCCCAAGGTGACCCTGATGTCCCCAATGTCCGCCCAGTGTCACCACCCCAATGTCACCCCCAAGGTCACCCCAAGGTCACCTCAATGTCCCCAATGTCCCACACCCCCATTGCCTCTGATGTCCCCCCGATGTCCCCCCAATGTCCCCCCAATGTCCCCCCAATGCCCCCAATGTCCCCAATGTCCCCCCACTGTCCCCCGAAGTCCCCCCAATGTCCCCCCCTGTGTCCCCCTCCCCCCAATGTCCCCGTGTCCCTCGCTGTCCCCTCCCTGTCCCTTCCTGTCCCCATCCCTGTCCCCTCACTGACGTCCTGATGTCCCCAATGTCCCCCTGTCCTTCCTGTCCCCCCCGCTCCTGGCCCTGTCCCCATCCTGCTGCTGACGTCCCCTTGTCCCCACTGTCCCCAATGTCCCCAATGTCCCCAATGTCCCCTCCCCGTCTTGTCCTGGGCTCGGCTCTCTGTCCCTGCCTGATGCCCCCAATGTCCCCAATGTCCCCCCAATGCCCCCAATGTCCCCAATGTCCCCGAATATCTCAATGTCCCCCCTGTCCCCCCCCGTCCTTTGCTCTCTGTCCCCTCCCTGATGTCCCCACTGTCCCCAATCCCCCCAATCCTCCCAATGTCCCCAGTGTCCCCTCCTGTCCTCTGCTCTTTGTCCCCTCCCTGATCCCCCCAATGTCCCCAATCCCCCCAATCCTCCCCCTGTCCCCAATGTCCCCCCTGTCCCCAATGTCCCCAAATATCTCAATGTCCCCCCTGTCCTCCCCCCTGTCCCTTGCTCTCTGTCCCCTCCTTGATGTCCCCAATGTCCCCAACCCCCTCAATGTCCCCAATGTCCCCAAACCCCCCAACCTCCCCCATCCCCCCAATGTCCCCAACCCTCCCCAATGTCCCCAAACCCCCCAATGTCCCCAGTGTCCCCCACCCTGTCCCCCACTGTCCCCAGTGTCCCCAATGTCCCCAATCCCCCCAGTCCTCCCACTGTCCCTAATGTCCCCAAAGTCCGCAATGTCCCCAACCTCCCCAACCCCCCCAATGTCCCCAATGTCCCCAAACCCCCCAATGTCCCCAATGTCCCCAATGCCCCCAGTCCTCCCACTGTCCATAATGTCCCCAATGTCCCCAACCTCCCCAACCCCCCCAACCTTCCCAAGCCCCCAATCCCCCCAATGTCCCCAATGTCCCCAACCCCCTCAATGTCCCCACTGTCCCCACCCTGTCCCCACTGTCCCCGGTGTCCCCGTACCGGGCAGGGTGACCAGTGACAGCAGTGGCACACAGGACATGACCCCGCTGTCCCCAACCCCCCCAATGTCCCCAATGTCCCCAAGCCCCCCCACTGTCCCCGGTGTCCCCGTACCGGGCAGGGTGACCAGTGACAGCAGTGGCACGCAGGACATGACCCCGCTGGCGTCGGTGCCGCAGTCGGCCCAGAGCCCGCGGGTGACAATGACAGCGGTGACAGCGCTGGTCTGGCCCCCGCCCATGCCCCACACCCCCGCGGCCACCGCGGCCACCAGGAGCCCCCAGCCGGCCACCGCCAGGGCCACCGCGGCCAGCGCGGCCAGCGGGGCCTGGGGACAGCCCCCGGGTGCCATCGGGGACACCGGGGACGCCGGGGACACCGGGGACACTGGGGGCACTGGGGGTGATGGGCACTGGTCACTGGTGGGCACTGGTGGTCACTGATGGTCACTGGTGGTCACTGGTCACTGGTGGCACTGGGAGTGCTGGGTGCGCTGGTCACTGGTGGTGATGGTCACTGGTGGTCACTGGTGGTCACTGGTGGCACTGGTGGTGATGGTCACTGGTGGTCACCGGTGGTCACTGGTGGTCACTGGGCACTGGTGGTGATGGTCACTGGTGGTCACTGGTGGTGATGGGCACTGGTGGTCACTGGGGGTCACTGGTCACTGATGGTGATGGTCACTGGTGGCACTGGTGATGATCACTGGTGGCGACGGTCACTGGTGGTCACTGGTGGTCACTGGGCACTGGTTGTCACTGGTAGCGATGGTCACTGGTGGTCACTGGTGGTCACTGGTGGTCACTGGGCACTGGTTGTCACTGGTGGCGATGGTCACTGGTGGTGATGGTCACCAGTGGTCACTGGTGGTCACTGGTCACTGGTGGTGATGGGCACTGGTGGTGATGGTCACTGGTGTCACTGGTGGTCACTGGTGGTGATGGTCACTGGTGTCACTGGCGGTCACCGGTCACTGGTGGTGATGGTCACTGGTGTCACTGGTGGTCACTGGTCACTGGTGGTGATGGGCACTGGTGGTGATGGTCACTGGTCACTGGTGGTCACTGGTTGTCACTGGTGGCGATGGTCACCAGTGGTGATGGCCACTGAGCACTGGTGGCACTGATGGCACTGGTGGTGATGGGCACTGGGCACTGGTGGCACTGGTGGTCACAGGTGGTCACTGGTGGTGATGGTCACTGGTGGTGATGGGCACTGGTGGTGATGGTCACTGGTGTCACTGGGAGCACTGGTGGTGCTGGTCACTGATGGTCACTGGTGGTCACTGGTCACTGGTGGCACTGGGAGCACTGGTGTCACTGGGAGCACTGGTGATCACTGGTCACTGATGGTGACGGTCACTGGTTGTCACTGGTGGCACTGGTGACACTGGTATCTGATGGTGATGGTCACTGCTGTCACTGGTCACTGGTGTCCCCGCAGTCTGGCGCTGGTTTAACTGGTCTGTACTGGTTTAACTGGTCTGTCCTGCTGTCCGGCGCTGGTTTAATTGCTCTGTACTGGTTTAACTGGTCTGTGCTGCTGTCCGGTGCTGGTTTAACTGGTCTGTGCTGGTCTGTCCTGCTGTCCGGCACTGGTCTGTACTGGTTTCACTGGTCTGTGCTGGTGTCCGGCGCTGGTTTCACTGGTCTGTACTGGTCTAACTGGTCTGTACTGGTTTCACTGGTCTGTGCTGGTTTAACTGGTCTGTACTGGTTTCACTGGTCTGTGCTGGTGTCCGGCGCTGGTTTAACTGGTCTGTACTGGTCTGTGCTGGTGTCCGGCGCTGGTCACTCGGGCGGGGGCGGGGCCGGGGTTTGGGGGCTGCCCCCTCTCCTCCCCCCCCCGCCCCTCCCCCCCGGAAGGAACCAGGTGTGTCCGGGCCGCCCCTCCCCCCTTCCTGCCCCTCCCCCACACCCTCCCCCACCCCCGAGCCCCTTCCTGTGACGCAAAACGGGGGGGGGGGGGGAGGGAGGGACCCCAAAAACCCCGCGGGGGGGCCCTGGGGGGGCTCTGGGGGGGGCCCTGGGGACACTTGGGGACACTTGGAGGGGGCTCTGGGGACACTGGGGGGGCTCAAGTGACATTTGGGGACACTTGGGGGGGGCCTGAGGGGGCTCAGGTGACACTGGGGGACATTTGGAGGGGTCTCGGTGACATTTGGGGGACTCAGGTGACATTTGGAGGCATTCGGGGACATTTGGGGACATTCGAGGGGCTCTGAGGGGGCTCAGGTGACATTTGGGGGGATCCCAGTGACACCTGGGGACATTTGGGGGGGCTCAGGTGACATTGGGGGGGTTCAGGTGACATTTGGGGTGCCCAGGTGACATTGGGGGGGCTCAGGTCACACCCGGGGTCCCTCGGGGGTCCCAGCCCCGCCCCCCTCAGTGACGTCACTCTCGGAGCCCAATCAGGTTTATTTACATCGGGGGGGGGGAGGGAGGGGAGGGGTCATTGCGGGGTGGGGGAGGGGCTGGGGGACTCCCGGGGGGGTCCCCAAGGCACTGGGGGAGGGGCGGGGGAGGGGGTGGAAAGGGGGGCGGTGTCTCTGACGTCACCGCGAGTCATGACGTCATCCCGCAGCACCCTGACGTAATCTCCGCGGCGTCACCGCGCAGGCCCCGCCCCTTCTCCCCGGGGAGGGGAGGGGTGTGGGCGTGGTCAGTGCCGGGCGCGCGCGATGGCCACGCCCACCAACCCGGCCACGCCCATGACCACGCCCCCGACGATGGCCGCGCCCACCAGCCCGTCTGGGAGTGGGGGGGGACAGAGGGGGGGGGGGACAATGGGGACAATGGGGGGGGACAGAGGGGACAATGTCAGCACCTGGGGGGGCTTTGGCACCGCCCCAATGTCCCCTCAATGTCCCCAACACCCTCAATGTCCCCACTCTCCCCTTGCTGTCCCTGCGGTCCCCAATGTCCTCCCCATGTCCCCATTGTCCCCAATGTCCTCCCCATGTCCCTCCCATGTCCTTGTGTCCCCAGAGCCTCCTACATCCCCAATGTCCCCCCAATGTCCCCAATGTCCCCCCACTGTCCTGCTGTCCCCATTGTCTCCTCAATGTCCCCAATGTCCCCAATGTCCCACCCATGCCCCCAGTGTCCCCCCATGTCCCCAATCCCCCCATTGACCCCAATGTCCCCCTACTGTCCCCAATGTCCCCCCACGGCCCTCCTATCCCCCCAACCCCCTCAATGTCCCCAAATGTCCCCAATGCTCCCAATGTCCCACAATGTCCCCAATGTCCCCAATCCCCCCATGTCCTCAACGTCCCCCCACTATCCCCAGTGTCCCCCTGGCTCCACCCCCCAATGTCCCCACAATGCCCCCAATCCCCCCAATGTCCCCCCAATGTCCTCCCAATCCCCCCAATGTCCCCAACACCCCCAATGTCCCCAATCCCCCAATGTCCTCAATGTCCCCCCACTGTCCCCAATGCCCCCAATGTCCCCGCAATGTCCCAAACATCCCCAATGCCCCCAATGTCCCCATTGTCCCCAACCCCCCCATTGTCCCCAACCGCCCCGATGCCCCCATTGTCCCCAACCCCCCCAATGTCCCCAATGTCCCCAACCCCCCCAGTGTCCCCAATGTCCCCATTGTCCCCAATGTCCCCATTGTCCCCAATGTCCCCCCCTGTCCCCTCACCCCTCCTCAGGCGGCTCCGGACGCGGCTCCGCAGCCTCAGCACCTGCGCGTTCTGCGGCTCGGCCGCCAGGAGGCGCTCCAGGTGCTCCAGGGCGCGCTCGTACTCCTGGGGGGACACCCGGGTGTCACCTGTGTCACCTGAGTGTCACCTGTGCCACCTGTGTGTCACCTGAGTGTCACCTGTGTGTCACCTGTGTCCCCTCCCTGTCCCCCCCCTCCCATTCCAGGTGTGCCAGGAGCTCTCTCACCCCTGTGGGGACATTGGGGACAGACCCTGTGCCACCCCCCCCATGACCCATCTGTGTCCCCAATGTCCCCAACGGCCCCAAAACCTCCACAATGTTTCCCCAATGTCCCCAATGTCCCCAGTGTCCCCTCAATGTCCCCTCAATGTCCCCAATGTCCCCAATATCCCCAGTCCCATTTTTCCCCATTTCTCCCATTTTTCCCCATTTTTCCCCATTTGTCCCAAAGGTCCCCTCAGTGTCCCCAGTGTCCCCCCAATGTCTCCCCAATGTCCCCAGTGTGTCCCCAGTGTCCCCAATGTCCCCAATTCCCCCAATGTCCCCAGTCCCATTTTTCCCAATTTTTCCCAATTTTTCCCATTGTTCCCCATTTTCCCCCAATGCCCCCAATCCCCCCAATGTCCCCAAATCCCCCAAAACCTCCCCAATGTCCCCCCAATGTTCCCCCAATGTCCTCAGTCCCATTTTTCCCAATTTCTCCCATTTTTCCCCAATGTCCCCAATGTCCCCAATCCCCCCAATGTCCCCTCAGTGTCCCCAATGCCCCAATGCCCCCAATCCCCCCAATTCCTCCAATGTCCCCTCAGTGTCCCCAATGTCCCCCCAGTGTCCCCAGTCCCATTTTTCCCAATTTCTCCCATTGTTCCCCATTTTCCCCCAGTGTCCCCTCAGTGTCCCCAATGTCCCCTCAGTGTCCCCAATGTCCCCCCAGTGTCCCCAGTCCCATTTTTCCCATTGTTCCCCATTTTCCCCCAGTGTCCCCAATCCCCCCAATGTCCCCTCAGTGTCCCCAGTGTCCCCAGTCCCATTTTTCCCAATTTCTCCCATTGTTCCCCATTTTCCCCCAATGTCCCCATGTCCCCTCAGTGTCCCCAGTGTCCCCCCAGTGTCCCCAATCCCCCCAATGTCCCCTCAGTGTCCCCAGTGTCCCCCCAGTGTCCCCCTGTCCCACCTTGAGCCGGTAGTAGCCCAGGGCCAGGTAGAAGAGGACGTCTCGCTGCTCCTCCGGGGGGGTCTCGGGCAGCAACTCTGGGGACCCCAAAACCACAAAGAGTCACCCCAAAATCACAAAGAGTCACCCCAAAACTGACCCCAGGGACCCTAAAACTGCCCCAGGGACACCAAAATTACAGAGAGTCACCCCAAAATCACAAAAAGTCACCCCAAAACTGCCCCCAGGGACACCCAAAAATTCCTCCCAGCCATGACCCTTGCTTTAGCCACGCCCATAACCACGCCCTCCAAAGCGGGAAAGCCCCGCCCACCCCGCGGGCCGTGTGCACCCGGTACCAGAGCAGGCCCCGCCCCCAAATTGTTCCGTGTTTATTCCCAATTTTTTCTGTGTTTTTTCCCAATTTTTTCCTTGTTTTTTCCGTGTTTTTTCCCAAATTTTTCCCAAATTGTTCTGTGTTTTTTCCCAAATTTTTCCAAATTGTTCCCAAATTTTTCCTTGTTTTTTCCCAAATTTTTCCCTGTTTTCTCCCAATTTTTTCCCACTTTTTTCTGTGCTTTTTACTAAATTTTTTCCCAAATTTTTCCCAAATTTTTCCCAAATTTTTCTGGTTTTCCCCCTATGCAGGCCCCGCCCACCCCTCGGGCCGTGTCCTCCCGGTACCGGAGCAGGCCCCGCCCCCTGTTTCAGGCCCCGCCCCTCACCGGAGAGCAGCGCCACCCCTCGGGCCGTGTCCCCCGGTACCGGAGCAGGCCCCGCCCCCTGATTCAGGCCCCGCCCCTCACCGGAGAGCAGCGCCACCCCTCAGGCCGTGTCCCCCGGTACCGGAGCAGGCCCCGCCCCCTTTATTGGCCCCGCCCCTCACCGGAGAGCAGCGCCACCCCTCGGGCCGTGTCCTCCCGGTACCGGAGCAGGCCCCGCCCCCTGTGTTGGCCCCGCCCCTCACCGGAGAGCAGCGCCACCCCTCGGGCCGTGTCCCCCGGTACCGGAGCAGGCCCCGCCCCCTGTGTTGGCCCCGCCCCTCACCGGAGAGCAGCGCCACCCCTCGGGCCGTGTCCCCCGGTACCGGAGCAGGCCCCGCCCCCTGTTTCAGGCCCCGCCCCTCACCGGAGAGCAGCGCCACCCCTCGGGCCGTGTCCCTCGGTACCGGAGCAGGCCCCGCCCCCTGTTTCAGGCCCCACCCCTCACCGGAGAGCAGCGCCACCCCTCGGGCCGTGTCCTCCCGGTAGCGGCTCCGCACCAGGCCCCAGCCGTACTCGAAGCGGCACTGCCGGGACAGCGCCCCCTGCTGGCGCTCGGCCGCGTAGCGGCGCTCCAGAGCCTGCGCACAACGCAAAGGGCAAAGGGCAAAGGGGGGCACTGGGAGCACTGGGAATACTGGGAGGGCACTGGGAGCACTGGGTTGAGTCACTGGGGGTTACTGGGAGAGCACTGGGAGGGTACTGGGAGCACTGGGAATACTGGGAGGGTACTGGGCCCGTACTGGGAGCACTGGGTTGAGTCACTGGGCGTTGCTGGGAGGGCACTGGGACCACTGGGAATGGCACTGGAAGGACACTGGGAGTGACTGGGAGGGTACTGGGAGAGCACTGGGAACACTGAGAGGGTACTGGGAGGGCACTGGGAGCACTGGGAATGGCACTGGGCCCTTACTGGGAGCACTGGGAGCACTGGGAATGGCACTGGGCCCTTACTGGGAGCACTGGGTTGAGTCACTGGGGGTTACTGGGAGAGCACTGAGAGCACTGGGCCCTTACTGGGAGGGTATCGGGAGCACTGGGAATGGCACTGGAAGGGCACTGGGAGTGACTGGGAGGGTACTGGGAGAGCACTGGGAACACTGGTAGGGTACTGGGGGCACTGGGATGAGTCACTGGGTGCTACTGGGAGCACTGGGATGAGTCACTGGGGGTTACTGGTAACACTGGGAGTGTACTGGGAGCACTGGGATGAGTCCCTGGGGGTTACTGGGAGCAGTGGTGGTTACTGGGAAGGCACTGGGAGGTTACTGGGAGCACTGGGAAGAGTCCCTAGGGGTTACTGGGAGCACTGGGTGTTACTGGGAGCGGGCTCGTGGGCGTAGCTTATCAGAAGGGCGTGGTCACAAATGGGCGTGGCCAAAACGGGCGGAGTCTCCCAGCCAAGACCCCCGAGGGTCCCAGAGGGGGCGTGGCCAACCCAGATGGGGGCGTGACCACTCAACCAAAGGGGGCGTGGCCACTCAGAGGGCGTGGTATGTGAGGGCGAGTGGGCGTGGCCAACCCGGGCAGTTTCGGGGGCCGCAAAAGGGGCGTGGCCGGGGGGGCTCGCGGCACTCGGGGGGTCCACAGGGAGTGGGCGCGGCTGCCAAAAAAGGGGGCGTGTCCATTCGCGGAGGGGGGCGTGGCCTCACCATCAGATCCTCCACCGCCACCACATCGTCGAACTCGGGGTCCATCGCACCCGGAAGCGCCGCCGGAAGTGAAGGCGGAAGTGACGGTTTAACCCCGCCCATTCCACCTGCTCTTCGTCGCGATTGGCCGAGCTTCAACGCGCCGCCCCGCGATTGGCCGGGCGGCGCGTGAGCCCCGCCGCCATTGGCTCCGCCTCCCGTCAATCACCGTGAGGGGGCGAACCGCCACTACCATGGCCACGTACCGGCTGCGGGTCCGCACCGGGACCGCTCCCGGCGCCGGCACCAGCGACGCCATCGCCGTGACGCTGGTGGGGAGCCGCGGCAGCAGCGCCAGGACCGCGCTGGATCGCTGGGGACCCGACTTCCATTGCGGGGCGGTGAGAGACAGCGGAGGGGGCGGCTGAGGGCGGGGGGCGGCTGAGGGTAGAGGGGGGGTTTGGGGACATTTCGGGGATTTGGGGACATTTCGGGGGATTTGGGGACATTTAGGGAGTGTTTGGGGACATTTCGGGGGTTTGGGGGGCGATCTGGAGGGGATTTGAGGACATTTAAGGGGTGTTTGGGGACATTTAGGGGGGGTTGGGGACATTTAGGGGGGTTTGGGGACATTTGGGGGGATTGGGGACATTTGGGGGGAGGTTTGGGGACATTTCGGGGGTTTGGGGTCATTTCGGGGGGTGTTTGGGGACATTTGGGGGAGTTGGCGACATTTCGGGGGTTGGGGGGCGATTTGGAGGGGATTTGGGGACATTTCGGGGGTGTTTGGGGACATTTTGGGGGGTTTGGGGACATTTGGGGGCGATTCAGGGACATTTTTGGGGGTTTGGGGACATTTGGGGGAGACTCGAGGGGAATTTATGGGGATTGGGGAGGATTTGGGGACCTTTTGGGGCGATTTGGGGACACTTGGGGGGAGTTGGGGACATTTTGTGGGTCTTGGGGACCTTTGGGGGGATTTGGGGGTTTTAGGGGAGATTTGGGAGGGGATTTGAGGTCGATTGGGAACATTTGGGGGGATTTGGGGACAATTTGGGACACTTGAGAGGGATTTGGGGACATTTGGGGTCCATTTGGGGGTGATTGGGGGGAATTTTGGGACATTTGAGGGCGTCTTGGGTCACATTTGGGGGGATCTGGGGACATTTGTGGGGCAGTTGGGGACATTTGGGGGGGGATTTGGGGACATTTGTGAGGGTCTGTGTGTCTCAATCTGCCCCCAAGTCACCCAGGTGTCCCCAAATGTCCCCAAACAGGGGCGGGGGGGGGGGAGGGGGCACCAGGTGACACAGCAGAGGTGGCCCCGGGGCGTGGCCAGGCCAGGTGACACCGCGTGGGTGGCCCTGGGGACACGATGGGGACACGCGCGATGGTGGCGCCATCGCCGGGCGGGGCAGGGGACAATGGGGACATGGTGGGGGTGGCAGCGGTGACGCAACGGAGGGGACAAAATGGGGACACAGTGACGGGGACAATGGGGACACGGTGACAATGGGGACACGGCGGGGGTGGCAGAGGTGACGCAACGGAGGGGACAATGGGGACACAGTGACGGGGACAGTGGGGACACAATGGAGGGGACAATGGAAGAGACAATGGTGACACAATGGAGGGGACAAAATGGTGACACAATGGAGGGGACAGTGGGGACACAGTGGTGACACAATGGAGGGGACATTGGTGACACAGTGACGGGGACAATGGGGACACGGCGGGGGTGGCAGCGGTGACGCAATGGAGGGGACAATGGGGACACAATGGAGGGGACAATGGGGACACAATGGTGACACAATGAAGGGGACGTAATGGAGGTGACAATGGTGACAGTGGTGACACAGTGACAGTGACAATGGTGACCCAGGGATGGTGACAATGGTGACACGGTGGCAGTGGTGACACGGTGGAGGTGACGATGGTGGCAATGATGACAGAGGTGACACAGTGGAGGTGACAATGGTGACACAATGGAGGGGACAGTGATGGTGACAAGGTGACACTGGTGGTGACAATTGTGGCACAATGGAGGTGACAATAGTGACAATGGTGACACGATGATGGTGACAACGGTGACAATGCTGACACAATGGGGAGGACAATGGTGACACAGTGACAACGGTAGCAATGGTGACAATAGTGACACAATGATGGTGACAATGGTGACACAATGGAGGGGACACAATGGAGATGACAATGGTGACACCGTGGAGGTGACAATGGTGACGATGGTGACACAGTGATGGTGACGATGGTGACACAATGGAGGTGACAATGGTGATAATGCAGGTGACAATGGTGGCACAATGGAGGGGACAATGGTGACAGAATGGAGTGGACACAATGGAGATGACAACGGTGACAATGGTGACACAATGGAGAGGACAGTGGTGACACAGTGATGGTGACAATGGTGACAATGGTGACAATGGTGACATAGTGGAGGTAACAATGGTGGCACAGTGATGGTGACAATGGTGGCACGATGATGGTGACAATGGTGACGTAGTGGAGGTGACAATGGTGACAATGGTGGCACAGTGACAATGGTGACACAATGGAGGTGACAATGGTGGCACAGTGATGGTGACAATGGTGACACAATGGAGAGGACGATGGTGACACGATGATGGTGACAATGGTGACACAATGGAGGTGACACAGTGACAATGGTGACACAATGAAGAGAACAATGGTGGCACGGTGACACAGTGATGGTGACACAATGGAGGTGACAATGGTGACACAATGGAGGTGACAATGGTGACAATGGTGACACAGTGATGGTGACAATGGTGACACCGTGACAATGGTGACAATGGTGACACAGTGATGGTGACAATGGTGACAACGTGACAATGGTGACATAGTGGAGGTGACAATGGTGGCACAGTGACAATGGTGACACTGGTGCTGTTGTTCCCAGAGGTGGCGGTGGTGGCAGTGGCACAGCGCTGGTGGCGGTGGCACGGCGAGGTGACAGCGCTGGCGCAATGGTGACGGTGGTGGCAGCGGTGGCAGTGACACAGCGAAGGTGGCAGCGGTGACACAGCGAGGGTGGCAGTGGTGACACAGTGAAGGTGGCAGTGGTGACACTGCCGTGGTGGCACAGCCACGGTGACAACGATGGCCTGGTGATGGTGACAGTGATGGTGACAACTGTGACACAGCGATGGTGACAATGGTGACACAGCCATGGTGACACTGCCATGGTGGCACAGCCATGGTGACAACGACGGCCTGGTGATGGTGACAGTGATGGTGACAACGGTGACACAGCCGTGGTGACAACGGTGACACAGCCATGGTGACAACGGTGACACAGCCATGGTGACACAGCCATGGTGACAATGGTGGTGACACAGCCATGGTGACAACGATGACACAGCCATGGTGACACAGCCATGGTGACAATGGTGGTGACACAGCCATGGTGACAACGGTGACACAGCCATCGTGACAACGGTGACACAGCCATGGTGACAACTGTGGGACAATGGTGGTGGCAGAGCCACGGTGACAGTGGTGGCATTGTCGTGGTGATAACAGTGACACTGCCACGGTGGCACAGCCCTGGTGACACAGCCATGGTGACAATGGTGGCCTGGCCATGGTGACAATGGTGGCACAGCCATGGTCACAACGGTGACACAGCCATGATGACAACGGTGGCATTGTCATGGTGACAACGGTGACACAGCCATGGTGCCAATGGTGACACTGCAGTGGCAGTGGCTGCACAGCAAGGTGACAGTGACACGGTGACAGTCACACGGTGACAGTCACATGGTGACAGTGACACAGTGACAGTCACACGGTGACAGTGACACGGTGACAGTCACACGGTGACAGTCACATGGTGACAGTGACACAGTGACAGTCACACGGTGACAGTGACACGGTGACAGTCACACGGTGACAGTGACACAGTGACAGTCACACGGTGACAGTCACATGGTGACAGTGACACAGTGACAGTCACACGGTGACAGTGACACGGTGACAGTCACACGGTGACAGTCACACGGTGATGTCCCCAGCATCCCCATACAGGTGACTGAGTTTGGTGACAACGTCCCCAATGTCCTCAGTGGTGTCCCACCATAGAGGTGACACAGCACAAGGGGTGACGGTGACACAGTGACAGTGACACAGGTGACATGGTGACACAGGTGACATGGTGACACAGGTGACACAGTGACGGTGACAGTGACGGCGACACAGGTGACACAGGTGACATGGTGCCCCTGACAGTGTCTCTGTTGGTGTCCCCCCCAGGTGACACAGTGACACAGGTGACACAATGACAATGACACAGTGACACAGTGACAGTGACACAGTGACCATGTCCCCGTTGCTGTCCCCCCTCCCAGGTGACAGTGACACAGGTGACACAGGTGTCACAGTGACCGTGTCTCCATTGCTGTCCCCCGCAGGTGACACAGTGACACAGGTGACACAATGACAATGACACAGGTGTCACAGTGACCGTGTCCCCATTGCTGTCCCCTCCCGGGTGACAGTGACACAGGTGACACAGTGACACAGGTGACACAGTGACAGTGACACAGGTGACCGTGTCCCCGTTGCTGTCCCCGCAGGTGACACAGGTGACACAATGACACAGGTGACAATGACACAGGTGTCACAGTGACCGTGTCCCCGTTGCTGTCCCCGCAGGTGACACAGGTGACACAATGACACAGGTGACAATGACACAGGTGTCACAGTGACCGTGTCCCCGTTGCTGTCCCCGCAGGTGACAATGACACAGTGACACAGTGACACAGTGACACAGTGACAGTGACACAGGTGACACAGGTGACACAGTGACACAGGTGACACAGTGACAATGTCCCCGTTGCTGTCCCCGCAGGTGACACAGGTGACACAGTGACAGTGACACAGTGACACAGGTGACACAGGTGACACAATGACAATGACACAGTGACACAGGTGTCACAGTGACCGTGTCCCCGTTGCTGTCCCCTCACAGGTGACACAGGTGACACAGTGACAATGTCCCCATTGCTGTCCCCGCAGGTGACACAGGTGACACAGTGACAATGACACAGGTGTCACAGTGACACAATGACAATGACACAGTGACACAGGTGTCACAGTGACCCTGTCCCCGTTGCTGTCCCCTCACAAGTGACAATGACACAGGTGACACAGGTGACACAGGTGACACAGGTGTCACCGTGACCGTGTCCCCGTTGCTGTCCCCTCCCAGGTGACACAGTGACAGTGACACCGTGACCCTGTCCCCGTTGCTGTCCCCTCACAAGTGACAGTGACACAGGTGACACAGTGACAATGACACAGGTGACACAGGTGTCACAGTGACCGTGTCCCCATTGCTGTCCCCTCACAGGTGACACAGGTGACACAATCACAGTGACACAGTGACACAGTGACAGTGACACAGGTGACACAGGTGACACAGTGACACAGGTGTCACAGTGACCGTGTCCCCGTTGCTGTCCCCTCACAAGTGACAGTGACACAGGTGGCACAGTGACACAGTGACACAGGTGTCACAATGACAATGGCACAGGTGACAGTGACACAGGTGACACAGTGACACAGTGACAGTGACACAGGTGTCACCGTGACCGTGTCCCCGTTGCTGTCCCCTCCAGGTGACAATGACACAGTGACACAGGTGTCACAGTGACCATGTCCCCGTTGCTGTCCCCTCACAGGTGACACAGTGACACAGTGACACAGTGACACAGGTGACACAGTGACAGTGACACAGGTGACACAGGTGACACAGGTGACACAGGTGACACAGGTGACAGTGACACAATGACACAGTGACAGTGACACGGTGACACAATGACACAGTGACACAGGTGACACAGGTGACACAGGTGTCACAATGACAATGACACAGTGACACAGGTGACACCGTGACCGTGTCCCCGTTGCTGTCCCCTCACAGGTGACACAGGTGACACAGGTGACACAATGACACAGTGACACAGGTGTCACCGTGACCGTGTCCCCGTTGCTGTCCCCCAGGTCACCGAGTACCAGGTGCGCGTCCCCCGTCCCCTCGGGCGCCTCCTCCTGCTCCAGGTGCACAAGGGGCCCTGCGGGGGCCTCCCCGAGAGCTCCTGGTACCTGGAGAGCGTCAGCGTCTGGGGACAGCGCGGGGACACACCTGGGGACACACCTGGGGGGGACACACCTGGGGACATGCCCAGGGACATTGGGGACACACCCGGGGACACCTCGGACAGCGAGGACAGCGCTGGGGACAGCGAGGAGGAGGAGGAGGAGGAGGAGGATGAGGAAGGTGACAGCGAGGAGGAGGTGACAGACGAGGAGCAGGGGACAGGTGACAGCGAGGGCACAGGTGACAGCGAGGGCACAGGTGACAGCGAGGGGACAGGTGACAGCCAGGAGGAGGAGCCAGAGGAGGAGGAGGAGCCAGAGGAGGAGGAGGAGGAGCCGGAGGATGGCGAAGGTGACGCAGGTGACATCGGCGCTGGCAGCACAGGTGAGGGCACGGTGACACCTGTGACAGTGCAGGTGACCCTGTGATGGCACTAGGGGGTGTCACCCCTACAGGTGACACTGGTGGCACGGGGGATGTCATCACCTGTGATGTGACGCCTGTGATGGCACGGGGGATGTCACCCCTACAGGTGACACTGATGGCACAGGTGATGTCACCACCTGTGAAAGTGACACCTGTGCCAGTACAGGTGACTTTAGCCCCACAGGTGGCACTGATGGCACAGGTGACACTGTGATGGCACAGGTGACACTGTGGTGGCACAGGTGACACTGTGGTGGCACAGGTGGCACTGATGGCACAGGTGACATCACCGCCAGGTGACACTGATGGCGCAGGTGGCACTGATGGCACAGGTGACATCACCGCCAGGTGACACTGATGGCACAGGTGACACTGTGGTAGCACAGGTGACATCAGCCCCACAGGTGGCACTGATGGCACAGGTGGCACTGATGGCACAGGTGACATCACCGCCAGGTGACACTGATGGCACAGGTGACACTGATGACACAGTGACACTGGTGGCACAGGTGACATCACCGCCAGGTGACACTGATGGCACAGGTGACACTGTGACTGCACAGGTGACACTGGTGGCACAGGTGACATCACCGCCAGGTGACACTGATGACACAGTGACACTGGTGGCACAGGTGACACCGCCGCCAGGTGACACTGATGGCACAGGTGACACTGTGGTAGCACAGGTGACATCACTGCTAGGTGACACTGATGGCACAGGTGACACTGATGACACAGTGACACTGGTGGCACAGGTGACACCGCCGCCAGGTGACACTGATGGCACAGGTGACACTGTGGTAGCACAGGTGACATCACCGCCAGGTGACACTGATGGCACAGGTGACACTGTGACTGCACAGGTGGCACTGGTGGCACAGGTGACACCGCCGCCAGGTGACAGCCGTGTCCCCGCAGGTGACCCCGATGACGTCGCTCACCTGGGCCCCTTCCACTTCCCGTGCTATCGCTGGCTGCAGGGCTACGGGACCTGGGAGCTGCCCGAGGGCACAGGTGGGGACATTGGGGACACTGGGGGGACAGTTGGGACATACCTGGGGACACACCTGGGGACACACCTGGGGACATTGGGGACACACCTGGGGACACACCTGGGACACAGCTGGGGACATTGGGGACACACCTGGGGACAGCTGGGACACACCTGGGGGCACCTGGGACCTGCCTGAGGGCACACCTGGGACACACCTGGGACACACCTGGGGACATTGGGGACACCTGGGGGTACCTGGGAGCTGCCTGAGGGCACAGCTGGGACACAGCTGGGGACACACCTGGGGACATTGGGGACACACCTGGGGACATCCGGGGACATTGGGGACACACCTGGGGACACACCTGGGACACACCTGGGACACACCTGGACACACCTGGGGACACACCTGGGGACAGCTGGGGACACACCTGGGACACACCTGGGGACATTGGGGACACACCTGGGACACACCTGGGGACATTGGGGACACCTGGGCCACACCTGGGGGCATTTGGGACAGTTGGGCACACACCTGGGGCACACCTGGGGGGGTGGGACACACCTATGGCACATCTGTGGCACACCTGGTGACACAACTATGGCACGCGTGTGCCACACCTGTGCCCACCTGTGCCCACCTGTGCCGCGGTGTCCCCGCAGCCACCACGCCGGCCATGGAGCGACACCCGCGGCTGCAGAGACAGCGCCGGAGACACCTGGTACAGCAACGGCGGCGCTACAGGTGAGGGACAGGTGACACTGCCACACCTGGAGTGTGTGTGTGACACCTGGTACAGCAACGGCGGCGCTACAGGTGAGGGACAGGTGACACTGCCACACCTGGGGGGGTGTGTGTGACACCTGGGGGGGTGACAGGTACAGGTGTGTGTGTGTGTGTGACACCTGGTACAGCAACGGCGGCGCTACAGGTGAGGGACAGGTGACACTGCCACACCTGGGGGTGTGTGTGACACCTGGTACAGCAACGGCGGCGCTACAGGTGAGGGACAGGTGGCACTGTGACACCTGGGGGGGTGTGACAGGTACAGGTGTGTGTGTGTGACACCCCCAGGTGTGTCCCAGGTGTTGCCAGGTGTGTCCCCAGGTGTGTCCAGTTGTGTCCCCACCTGTCCCAGCTGTGTCCCAGCTGTGTCCCACGTGTGTCCAGGTGTGTCTTTGTGTCCCCACCTGTCCCAGGTGTGTCTCAGGTGTGTCCCAGCTGTGTCCCCACTTGTCCCAGGTGTGTCTCACCTGTCCCAGCTGTGTCCCAGCTGTGTCCCAGCTGTGTCCCCACCTGTCCCAGCTGTGTCCAGCTGTGTCCCAGGTGTGTCCCAGATGTGTCCCAACTGTGTCCCAGCTGTGTCCCACGTGTGTCCAGGTGTGTCTTTGTGTCCCCACCTGTCCCAGGTGTGTCTCACCTGTGTCCCTGTCCCAGGCTGGCTCCCTTTGCCCCTGGCCTGCCCTGGGCGCTGCCCCTGGGGACGCCGCTGGACCCCGACCTGAGCTACAGCTGGGCCAAGGCCTCGGCCTTCTACCTGCGGGGCAGCGCGGCGTGAGTGACCCTGACCCCTGACCCCTGACCCCTGAGCGACCCCGAGTGACCCTGAGTGACCCTGAGAGACCACTGACCATCACTGACCCCTGAGTGACCCTGAGTGACCCTGAGTGACCCTGAGTGACCACTGACCATCCCTGACCCTCATTGACCATCCCTGACCCTCCCTGACCCTCACTGACCATCCCTGACCCTCACTGACCATCCCTGACCATCCCTGACCATCCCTGACCCTCACTGACCATCCCTGACCATCACTGACCATCCCTGACCATCCCTGACCATCCCTGACCCTCACTGACCATCCCTGACCCTCACTGACCATCCCTGACCCTCACTGACCATCCCTGACCATCCCTGACCCTCACTGACCCACCCTGACCATCCCTGACCCTCACTGACCATCCCTGACCCTCACTGACCCTCCCTGACCATCCCTGACCCTCCCTGACCCTCACTGACCATCCCTGACCCTCACTGACCATCCCTGACCCTCCCTGACCCTCACTGACCATCCCTGACCATCCCTGACCATCCCTGACCCTCACTGACCATCCCTGACCATCCCTGACCCTCACTGACCATCCCTGACCATCCCTGACCCTCACTGACCCTCACTGACCATCCCTGACCCTCACTGACCATCCCTGACCATCCCTGACCATCCCTGACCCTCACTGACCATCCCTGACCCTCACTGACCCTCACTGACCATCCCTGACCCTCACTGACCATCCCTGACCCTCACTGACCATCCCTGACCCTCACTGACCCTCACTGACCATCCCTGACCCTCCCTGACCATCCCTGACCCTCACTGACCATCCCTGACCATCCCTGACCATCCCTGACCCTCACTGACCATCCCTGACCATCCCTGACCCTCACTGACCCTCCCTGACCCTCACTGACCCTCACTGACCATCCCTGACCATCCCTGACCCTCACTGACCCTCACTGACCACCCCTGACCATCCCTGACCATCCCTGACCATCCCTGACCCTCACTGACCCTCACTGACCCTCACTGACCATCCCTGACCCTCACTGACCCCTGAGTGACCCCTGACCCCTGAGTGACCCCTGACTGCTGACCCTCCCCTCACTGACCCCACACCCCAAACCTCGCCCTGCCCACACCGTCCCCAATCCCCCAATGTCCCCAACGCCCCAATGTCCCTCAATGTCCCCCTCAATGTCCCGAATCCCCCAATGTCCCCAATGTCCTCAATGTCCCCCAATGTCCCCAAATTCCCCCCAGTGTCCCCGGTGTCCCCCTTAGTCCCCAGTATCCCCAAATGTCCCCAATGTCCCCACTGTCTCCAATGTCCCCAATGTCTCCCCAATGCCCCCAGTGTCCCCAATGTCCCCCCAATGTCCCCACTGTCCCCAATCCCCTCAGTCCCCCCAATGTCCCCAATGTCCCCAATGTCCCCAACCCCCCCAGTGTCCCCAATGTCCCCACTGTCCCCCAGTGTCCCCAATGTCCCCCAATGTCCCCATTGTCCCCGCTGTCCCCAGGAACCTGGAGGCCAAGCTCCGGGGGTTCCTGGCCATGCCCTGCTCGTGGCCCAGCGTGGAGGCCATGACCCGAGTGTTCCGCTGCTTCCACACGCCCGTCACCGGTGGGGACACCGGGGGGACATTGGGGACACCGGGGACACTAGGGGGATTGGGGACACTGGGGAGATTGGGGGGATTGGGGACACTGGGGACATTGGGGACATTGGGGGGATTGGGGACACCGGGGACATTGAGGACACTGGGGACATTGGGGGGATTGGGGACACTGGGGGGATTGGGGACACTGGGGGGATTGGGGACACCGGGGACACTGGGGACAATGGGGAGATTGGGGGGACACTGTGGGGAATTGGTGGGATTTAGGACATTGGAGGGATTGGGGACATTGGGGAGAGTGGGGACATTGGGGACATTGGTGGATTGAGGGAAATCAGGGCCATTGGGGACACTGGGGACATTGGGGGGAACTGGGGACATTGAGGGGATTGGGGACATTGGAGGGATTAGGGACATTGGGGGACATTGGGGACCCTGGGGACATTGGCGGGACCCTGGGGACATTGGCGGGACATTGGGGACACTGAGGGACATTGGGGGGATTGGGGACACTGGGGACACTGGGGACATTGGCGGGACATTGGGGACACTGGGGACATTGGGGGGAACTGGGGACATTGGAGGGATTAGGGACATTGGGGGACATTGGGGACCCTGGGGACATTGGGGACACTGGGGACATTGGGGACACTCTGGACATTGAGGGGATTGGGGACACTGGGGACAGTGGGGACACTTGAGGGACATTGGGGACATTGGTGGATTGAGGGAAATCAGGGACATCAGGGACACTGGGACATTGGGGGATTGGGGACACTGGGGACATCGGGGACAACAGGTGGATTTGGGATATTGAGGGACATTGAGGGACATTGTAGGATTGGGGATGTTGGAGGTGTTGGGGACCCTGGGGACATTGGGGAGACATTGGGGACATTGGGGACATTGGGGGGATTTGGGACACTGGGGACATTGGGGACATTGGGGACATTGGGGACATGGAAACAGGCGCATGGATGTGATTGGGGACATTGAGGAGATTGGGGACATTGGGGACTTGGAGAGGACACAGGGACCCTGGGGGGACATCAAGGACACTGGGGGGATTGGGGACACCCCAATGGGATTGGGGACATCGGGGGGGGGACATTGGGGACATTGTGGGGATTGGGAACATTGGAGGGCCATTGGGGACATTGGGGGCATTGTGGGGAATTGGGGACATTGGGGACATTGTGGGGCACACTGGGGACATTGAGGGGGGCTGGAGGTTTTGGGGATTCGAGGGACACGAGGGGGACATTGAGGGACACAAGGGGGACATTGAGGGACACGAGGGGGACATTGGGGGACACAAGGGGGACATTGAGGGACACGAGGGGGACATTGGGGGACATGAGGGGGACATTGAGGGACACAAGGGGGACATTGAAGGGACACTGGGGGTGACACGGGGGACGTTGACCTCAGGAATTTGGGGGGGATCCCAGAGGGGCCACGAGGCCGTTTCAGGGATCCCAAAGCTTTGGGGTTCCTGGGGGTGTCCCAGCAGCTGGGGGGGTGTCCCCAACAATGTCCCCAAGTGTCCCCAATGTCCCCGCTGGTGTCCCCAGAGTACGTGGTGCGGCACTGGCAGTCGGACGCGTTTTTCGGGGAGCAGTTCCTGAGCGGGGTGAACCCCGTCCTGCTGCGCCGCTGCCCCCGCCTGCCCCCCAACTTCCCGGTGACCGAGGCCATGGTGGCCCCGAGCCTGGGCACAGGGACCTCGCTGCAGCGGGAGATGGAGGTGAGGGACCCTAAAACACCAAAATCACCCCAAAAAAACCACCCCAAAATACCCCAAAAACTGCCCCAAAATACCCCAAACTAACCCTGAGGCCATGGTGGCCCCGAGCCTGGGGACAGGGACCTCGCTGCAGCGGGAGATGGAGGTGAGGGATCCTAAAACACCCAGAAATACCCCAAAATACCCCCCAAAATCATCAAAACCCCATAAACACCGCAAAAATCATCAAACACCCCAAAACCACCCCAAACAAACCCCGAGGCCATGGTGGCCCCGAGCCTGGGCACAGGGACCTCGCTGAGCCAGGAGATGGAGGTGAGGGACCCTAAAAATACCCCAAAATATCCCAAAAACTGCCCCAAAATACCCCAAAAACTGCCCCAAAATACCCCAAAATCCCCAAAAAAACCACCCCAAAATCAACAAAACCCCATAAAAACCTTTAAAAATATTGGGGTGCCCCCCAGGCAGGGAACATCCACCTGGCCCTTTATGGGGTGCTGGGATTTGGGGTTTTGCCTCAGATTTTGGGGTTTTTTTCCCATATTTTGGGATTTTTCCCAGAATTTTGGGATTTTTTTGGATTTTGGGGATCCCAGGCCGGGGGTACCCCCGGGTTTTGGGGTCCCCCTGATGTTGGGGTTCCCCCAGGCAGGGAACATCCACCTGGCCCTTTATGGGGTGCTGGGATTTGGGGTTTTTCCCTCAGATTTTGGGATTTTTTCCAGAATTTGGGATTTTTTGGGATTTTGGGGATCCCAGGCCGGGGGTACCCCCGGGTTTTGGGGTCCCCCTGATTTTGGGGTGCCCCCAGGCAGGGAACATCTACCTGGCCGATTATGGGGTGCTGGGATTTGGGTTTTTTCTCAGAATTTTGAGATTTTCCCCAGAATTTGGGATTTTTTCCGGGATTTTTGGGATTTTTTGGATTTTGGGGATCCCAGGCCGGGGTTACCCCCGGATTTTGGGGTCCCCCTGATTTTGGGGTGCCCCCCAGACTGGGAACATCCACCCGGCCCTTTATGGGGTGCTGGGATTGGGGGTTTTCCCCCAGATTTTGGGATTTTTTCTGGGATTTTTGGGTTTTTTGGTATTTTGGGGATCCCAGGCCGGGGGTACCCCCGGGTTTTGGGGTCCCCCTGATGTTGGGGTGCCCCCAGGCAGGGAACATCTACCTGGCCCTTTATGGGGTGCTGGGATTTGGGGTTTTCCCTCAGATTTTGGGGTTTTTTTCCCAGATTTT
Organism: Agelaius phoeniceus; assembly: GCF_051311805.1. Lineage (NCBI taxonomy): Eukaryota > Metazoa > Chordata > Aves > Passeriformes > Icteridae > Agelaius > Agelaius phoeniceus. The sequence goes on along the minus strand of NC_135300.1, from coordinate 1,777,993 downwards.
GGGATTTTTTCCAGAATTTGGGATTTTTTGGGATTTTGGGGATCCCAGGCCGGGGTTACCCCCGGGTTTTGGGGTCCCCCTGATGTTGGGGTGCCCCCCATGCAAGGAACATTCACCCGGCCCTTTATGGGGTGCTGGGATTTGGGGTTTTTCCCCAGAATATTGGGTTTTTCCCCAGAATTTTGGGATTTTTTTGGATTTTGGGGATCCCAGACCGGGGGTACCCCCGGATTTTGGGGTCCCCCTGATTTTGGGGTGCCCCCCAGGCAGGGAACATCTACCTGGCCGATTATAGGGTGCTGGGATTTGGGGTTTTTCCCCAGAATTTTGGGATTTTTTCTGGGATTTTTGGGATTTTTTTGGATTTTGGGGATCCCAGACCGGGGGTACCCCCGGGTTTTGGGGTCCCCCTGATGTTGGGGTGCCCCCCAGGCAGGGAACATCTACCTGGCCGATTATGGGGTGCTGCAGGGGCTCCCCACTGCCACCATCGACGGCCGCCCCACCTTCGTGGCCGCCCCCCTGTGCCTCCTGCACCAGCGCCCCGACGGGGAGATGCTGCCCCTCGCCATCCAGGTGAGCCAAAAACCCCAAAAACCACCCCAAAAACCCCAAAAACCACCCCAAAAACCCCCAAAACCCACCCCAAAAACCCCCAAAACCCCAAAAAAAACACCCCAGAAACCCCAGAAACCCCAGAAACCCCAAAAAAAACACCCCAGAAACCCAAAAAAGCCCAAATTTGAAATCGGGGGGCTGGGAATGGGAGAATGGGGGAGATGCTGCCCCTCGCCATCCAGGTGAGCCAAAAACCCCAAAAACCACCCCAAAAACCCCAAAAACCCACCCCAAAAACCCCAAAAACCCCAAAAAACCACCCCAAAAACCCCAAAACCTCAAAAAGGGAGCTCAAAAATGGACCCGGACCCCAAAACCAGGGCGGGATTTGAAATGGGGGAGATGCTGCCCCTCGCCATCCAGGTGAGCCAAAAACCCCAAAAACGACCCCAAAAACCCCAAAAAACGACCCCAAAAACCCCCAAAACCCCAAAAAACCACCCCAGAAACCCCAAAAACCGACCCCAAAAACCCCAAAAAACCCCAAAAACCCCAAAACCACCCCAAAACCCCAAAAAGGGACCCCAAATATGGACCTGGACCCCAAAAACCGATCCCAAAACCTGGGGATTTGAAATGGGGGAGATGCTGCCCCTCGCCATCCAGGTGAGCCCAAAAACCCCAAAAACGACCCCAAAAACCCCAAAACCCCTAAAAAACACCCCAAAAACCTCAAAAAACCACCCCAGAAACCCCAAAAAATGACCCCAGAAACCCCAAAAACCCCAAATTTGAAATGGGGGGGCTGGGAATGGGAGAATGGGGGAGATGCTGCCCCTCGCCATCCAGGTGAGCCCAAAAACCCCACAAACCACCCCAAAAAACCCCAAAAAATGACCCCAAAAACCCCAAAACCGACCCCAAAAACCCAAGGAGGGACCCCAAAAAGCCCAAAAAGGAACCTAAGAACCCAAAAAGGACCCCAAAAATGGATGAGGACCCCAATAAAGAAGCCCCTGACCTTTGGGGTCCCCCTGACCCTTTTGGGGTCCCTTTGTCCCTTTTGGGGTGTGAACGTTTGGGGTCCCCCTGACCCTTTTGGGGTCCCTGTGAGGATTTTGGGGTGTCCCTTTTGGGGTTCCCTGACCCTTTTGGGGTTCCCTTGATGGTTTTTGGGGTTCCCCTGACCCTTTTGGGTTCCCTTTGTCCCTTTTGGGCTTTGAACATTTTGGGTTCCCCTGACCCTTTTGGGGTCCCTGTGATGGTTTTGGGGTGCCCATTTTGGGGTTCCCTGACCCTTTTTGGGGTTCCCCTGACCCTTTTGGGATCCCTCTCATGGTTCAGGTTCCCTTTGTCCCTTTTGAGCTTTGAACATTTTGGGTTCCCCCGACCCTTTTGGGTTCCCCTGCCCATTATGGGGTCCCTGGGATGGTTTTGGGGTGCCCCTTTTGGGGTTCCCCTGACCCTTTTGGGATCCCTGTGAGGATTTTGGGGTGCCTCTTTTGACCCTTTTTGGGGTTCCCCTGACCCTTTTGGGTTCCCTCTCATGGTTCAGGTTCCCCCTGACCCTTTTGGGTTCCCTTTGTCCCTTTTGGGGTGCGAACATTTCGGGTTCTCGCTGACAGATTTTGGGGTCCCTGTGATGGTTTTGGGGTGCCCATTTTGGGATCCCTCTGACCCTTTTGGGGTTCCCCTGACCCTTTTGGGTTCCCTTTGGGGTACGAACATTTCGGGTTCTCACTGATAGATTTGGGGTCCCTTTGATGTTTTTGGGGTGCCCCTTTTTGACCCTTTTTGGGGTTCCCTGACCCTTTTGGGGTCCCTCTCATAGTTCGGGTTCCCCCTGACCTTTTTGGGGTGTGAACATTTTGGGTTCCCCTGACCCATTATGGGGTCCCTTTGGTGGTTTTGGGGTGCCCATTTTTGACCTTTTTGGGGTTCCCCTGACCCTTTTGGGTTCCCTTTGAGGTGCGAACATTTTGGGTTCTCACTGACAGATTGGGGTCCCTGTGAGTGTTTTGGGTGCCCATTTTGGGGTTCCTCTGACCCTTTTTGGGGTTCCCCTGACCCTTTTGGGATCCCTCTCATGGTTCAGGTTCCCTTTGTCCCTTTTGAGCTTTGAACATTTTGGGTTCCCCTGACCCTTTTGGGTTCCCCTGCCCATTATGGGGTCCCTATGACTGTTTTGGGGTTCCCCTTTTGGGGTTCCCCTGACCCTTTTGGGGTCCCTATGCAGGTTTTGGGGTGCCCCTTTTTGACCCTTTTTGGGGTTCCCCTGACCCTTTTGGGATCCCTCTCATGGTTCAGGTTCCCCCAGACCCTTTTCGGTTCCATTTGTCCCTTTTGGTCTTTGAACATTTTGGGTTCCCCTCACCCTTTTGGGGTCCCTATGACTGTTTTGGGGTGCCCCTTTTTGACCCTTTTTGGGGTCTCTGTGATGGTTTTGAGGGTGCCCCTTTTGGGGTTCCCCTGACCCTTTTGGGTTCCCTTTGGGCTTTGAACATTTTGGGTTCTCCTGCCCATTACGGGGTCCCTTTGATGGTTTTGGGGTGCCCCTTTTTGACCCTTTTTGGGGTCCCCATGACCCTTTTGGGTTCCCTTTTGGGGTGCGAACATTTTGGGTTCCCCTGCCCATTATGGGGTCCCGGTGATGGTTTTGGGGTGCCCATTTTGGGATCCCCCTGACCCTTTTGGGGTTCCCCTGACCCTTTTGGGGTCCCTTTGGGCTACAAACATTTCGGGTTCCCCTGCCCATTATGGGGTCCCTTTGGTGGTTTTGGGGTGCCCATTTTTGACCTTTTTGGGGTTCCCCTGACCCTTTTGGGTTCCCTTTGGGGTGCGAACATTTCGGGTTCTCACTGACAGATTGGGGTCCCTGTGACTGTTTTGGGTGCCCATTTTGGGGTTCCTCTGACCCTTTTTGGGGTTCCCCGACCCTTTTGGGTTCCCTTTGGGGTGTGAACATTTTGGGTTCTCACTGACAGATTGGGGTCCCTGTGAGTGTTTTGGGTGCCCATTTTGGGGTTCCTCTGACCCTTTTTGGGGTTCCCCTGACCCTTTTGGGATCCCTCTCATGGTTCAGGTTCCCTTTGTCCCTTTTGAGCTTTGAACATTTTGGGTTCCCCTGACCCTTTTGGGTTCCCCTGCCCATTATGGGGTCCCTATGACTGTTTTGGGGTTCCCCTTTTGGGGTTCCCCTGACCCTTTTGGGATCCCTGTGAGGATTTTGGGGTGCCCCTTTTGACCCTTTTTGGGGTTCCCTGACCCTTTTAGGATCCCTCTCATGGTTCAGGTTCCCCCAGACCCTTTTCGGTTCCATTTGTCCCTTTTGGTCTTTGAACATTTTGGGTTCCCCTCACCCTTTTGGGGTCCCTATGACTGTTTTGGGGTGCCCCTTTTTGACCCTTTTTGGGGTCTCTGTGATGGTTTTGAGGGTGCCCCTTTTGGGGTTCCCCTGACCCTTTTGGGGTCTCTTTGGGCTATGAACATTTCAGGTTCCCCCTGACTCTTTTGGGGTCCCTTTGATGGTTTTGGGGTGCCCCTTTCTGACCCTTTTTGGGTTCCCTTTGGGCTACGAACATTTCAGGTTCCCCCTGACCCTTTTGGGGTCCCTGTGACTGTTTTGGGGTGCCCCTTTCTGACCGTTTTTGGGGTTCCCTGACCGTTTTTGTGGTTCCCTGACCCTTTTTGGGGTTCCCTGACCCATTTTGGGGTTCCCTGACCGTTTTTGGGGTTCCCTGACCCTTTTGGGTTCCCTCTCATGGTTCACGTTCCCCCTGACCCTTTTGGGTTCCCTTTGTCCCTTTTGGGGTGCGAACATTTCGGGTTCTCACTGACAGTTTGGGGTCCCTGTGAGGGTTTTGGGGTGCCCATTTTGGGGTTCCCTGACCCTTTTTGGGGTTCTCTTTGGGCTGTGAACATTTTGGGTTCCCCTGCCCATTATGGGGTCTCTATGACTGTTTTGGGGTGCCCATTTTGGGGTTCCCTGACCCTTTTGGGGTTCCCTGACCCTTTTTGAGTTCTCCTGACCCTTTTGGGTTCCCTTTTGGGGTGCGAACATTTCGGGTTCTCACTGCCCATTACGGGGTCCCTTTGAGTGTTTTGGGGTGCCCATTTTTGATCCTTTTTGGGGTTCCCTGACCGTTTTTGTGGTTCCCTGACCGTTTTTGGGGTTCCCTGACCGTTTTTGTGGTTCCCCAGCTGTCTCAGGAGCCCGGCCCCGAGTCGCCGCTGTTCGTGCCCCAGGACCCGCCCTGGCTCTGGGCCCTGGCCAAGGCCTGGGGTCCCTGGGAGGGTTTTGGGGTGCCCCTTTTGGGGTTCCCTGACCCTTTTGGGTTCCCTTTGGGCTATGAACATTTCAGGTTCCCCCTGACTCTTTTGGGGTCCCTTTGATGGTTTTGGGGTGCCCCTTTCTGACTCTTTTGGGTTCCCTTTGGGCTGTGAACATTTTGGGTTCCCCTCACCCTTTTGGGGTCCCTATGACTGTTTTGGGGTGCCCATTTTTGACCCTTTTTGGGGTTCCCCTGACCCCTTTTGGGGTTCCCCTGACCCGTTTGGGTTCCCTCTCATGGTTCGGGTTCCCCCTGACCCTTTTGGGATCCCTTTGGGGTACAAACATTTCGGGTTCCCCTGCCCATTATGGGGTCCCTATGAGTGTTTTGGGGTGCCCATTTTGGGGTCCCTGTGCCCCTTTTGGGATCGCCCTGACACATTTGGGGTCCCCTTCCCTTTCAGCTTCCCCCTGACCCTTTTCGGTTCCATTTGTCCCTTTGGGGATGTGAACGTTTTGGGTTCCCCTGACCCTTTTGGGATCCCTATGACTGTTTTGGGGTGCCCCTTTCTGACCGTTTTTGGGGTTCCCTGACCCTTTTGGGTTCCCTCTCATGGTTCAGGTTCCCCCTGACCCTTTTGGGTTCCCTTTGGGCTGCGAACATTTCGGGTTCTCACTGACAGATTTAGGGTCCCTGTGAGTGTTTCGGGGTGCCCCTTTTGGGGTTCCCTGACCCTTTTTGGGGTTCCCTGACCCTTTTGGGGTGTGAACATTTTGGGATCCCTCTGACCCTTTTGGGGTCCCTGTGAGTGTTTCGGGGTTCCCATTTTGGGATCCCCCTGACTCTTTTGGGTTCCCTTTGGGCTACGAACATTTCAGGTTCCCCCTGACCCTTTTGGGATCCCTATGACTGTTTTGGGGTGCCCCTTTCTGACCGTTTTTGGGGTTCCCTGACCCTTTTGGGTTCCCTCTCATGGTTCAGGTTCCTCCTGACCCTTTCGGGTTCCCTTTGACCCTTTTGGGCTGCGAACATTTTGGGTTCTCACTGACAGATCTGGGGTCCCTTTGATGGTTTTGGGGTGCCCATTTTGGGGTTCCCCTGACCCTTTTTGGGATCCCTTTGGGATTTGAACGTTTTGGGATCCCCCTGACCCTTTTGGGGTCCCTGTGAGGGTTTTGGGGTGCCCATTTTGGGGTTCCCCTGACCCTTTTAGGATCCCTCTCATGGTTCAGGTTCCCCCTGACCCTTTTGGGTTCCTTTTGACCCTTTTGGGCTTTGAACATTTTGGGTTCCCCTGCCCATTATGGGGTCCCTGTGAGGGTTTTGGGGTTCCCCTTTTGGGGTTCCCCTGACTCTTTTGGGTTCCCTTTGGGCTACGAACATTTCAGGTTCCCCCTGACCCTTTTGGGATCCCTATGACTGTTTTGGGGTGCCCCTTTCTGACCGTTTTTGGGGTTCCCTGACCCTTTTGGGTTCCCTCTCATGGTTCAGGTTCCTCCTGACCCTTTCGGGTTCCCTTTGACCCTTTTGGGGTGCGAACATTTCGGGTTCTCGCTGACAGATTTTGGGGTCCCTGTGATGGTTTTGGGGTGCCCATTTTGGGATCCCCCTGACCCTTTTGGGGTTCCCCTGACCCTTTTGGGTTCCCTTTGGGGTGCGAACATTTTGGGTTCTCACTGACAGATTTGGGGTCCCTGTGATGGTTTTGGGGTGCCCATTTTGGGATCCCCCTGACCCTTTTGGGTTCCCTTTGGCTGCGAACATTTCGGGTTCTCACTGACAGATTTGGGGTCTCTATGACTGTTTTGGGGTGCCCATTTTGGGGTTCCCTGACCCTTTTGGGGTTCCCTGACCCTTTTTGAGTTCTTCTGACCCTTTTGGGTTCCCTTTTGTGGTGCAAACATTTTGGGTTCTCACTGCCCATTACGGGGTCCCTTTGAGTGTTTTGGGGTGCTCATTTTTGATCCTTTTTGGGGTTCCCTGACCCTTTTGGGTTCCCCTGACCCTTTTGGGGTTCCCTTTGGGGTGTGAACATTTTGGGTTCCCCTGACCCTTTTGGGATCCCTTTGATGGTTTTGGGGTGCCCCTTTCTGACCCTTTTGGGTTCCCTTTGGGGTGTGAACATTTCGGGTTCTCACTGACAGATTGGGGTCCCTGTGACTGTTTTGGGGTGCCCTTTTTGGGGTTCCCTGACCCTTTTTGGGGTTCCCTGACCGTTTTTGGGGTTCCCTGACCGTTTTTGTGGTTCCCCAGCTGTCTCAGGAGCCCGGCCCCGAGTCGCCGCTGTTCCTGCCCCAGGACCCGCCCTGGCTCTGGGCCCTGGCCAAGGCCTGGCTGCCCCGGGAGGGTTTTGGGGTGCCCATTTTGGGATCCCCCTGACCCTTTTGGGTTCCCCTGACCCTTTTGGGGTCCCTGTGATGGTTTTGGGGTGCCCATTTTTGACCCTTTTTGGGGTTCCCTGACCCTTTTGGGTTCCCTTTGTCCCTTTTGGGCTTTGAACATTTTGCGTTCCTCTGCCCATTGTGGGGTCCCTGGGATGGTTTTGGGGTGCCCCTTTTGGGGTTCCCTGACCCTTTTGGGATCCCCCTGACCCTTTTGGGTTCCCTTTGGGGTACAAACATTTCGGGTTCCCCTGACCCTTTCTGGGGTCCTTGTGGTGGTTTTGGGTTCCCATTTTGGGTTCCCATTTTGGGTTCCCCTGACCCTTTTGGGATCCCTCTCATGGTTCAGGTTCTCCCTGACCCTTTTGGGTTCGCTTTGGGCTACGAACATTTCGGGTTCCCCTGCCCATTACGGGGTCCCTGTGGTGGTTTTGTGGTTCCCTGACCGTTTTTGGGGTTCCCTGACCCATTTTGGGGTTCCCTGACCGTTTTTGTGGTTCCCCAGCTGTCTCAGGAGCCCGGCCCCGAGTCGCCGCTGTTCGTGCCCCAGGACCCGCCCTGGCTCTGGGCCCTGGCCAAGGCCTGGGTGCGCAGCTCCGAGTTCCAGGTGCACGAGGCCCTGACCCACCTGCTCCGGGCTCACCTGCTGGGCGAGGTCTTTGCCCTGGCCACGCTCAGGCAGCTGCCACCACAGCACCCCCTCTTCAAGGTAACCCCAAAACCCTGGAACCCCCAAAAAATCCCACTCTGAAAGGGGAAAAAATGAAAAATTCCCGGTCTGAAAGGGTAAAAAATGAAAAATTCCTGGTTTGAAAGGGTAAAAATGCAAAAATCCCGGTCTGAAAGGGTAAAAATGAAAAAATTCTGGCTCTGAAAGGCTAAAAAATGAAAAAATCCCAGTCTGAAAGGGCAAAAAATGAAAAAATCCTGGTTTGAAAGGGCAAAAAATGAAAAAATCCTGGTTTGAAAGGCCAAAAAATGAAAAAAATGTCGCTCCAAAACACAAAAAAAATCCACGCCAAAAAACCCCACCCCAAACCCCTAAAACCCCACAAAAAATCCTGGTCTGAAAGGCTAAAAACCAAAAAAATCCCAGTCTGAAAGGGCAAAAAATGAAAAAATCCTGGTTTGAAAGGGCAAAAAATGAAAAAAATCCCGATCTGAAAGGCTAAAAACCGAAAAATCCCCATCCGAAAGGGCAAAAACTGAAAAAATTCCCACCCCCAAACCCCAAAAAATCCCACTCTGAAAAATCCCAATCCTAAAAACCCCACCCCAAAAAACCCCACCCCAAAAAAACCCCAAACCGCCCAAAAAAACCAAAAACCCCAAAACCCAAAAACCCCAAATCCCCAAAAACCCCCAACCCCAAAAGATCCCTCTCTGAAAAACCCCAATGCTAAAAACCCCACCCCAAAAAACCCCAAAAATCCAATGCCCAAAAAATCCCGGTCTGAAAGGGCAAAAAATGAAAAAAAATCTAGTTTGAAAGGGCAAAAAATGAAAAAAATCCTGGTCTGAAAGGGCAAAACATGAAAAAAATCCTGGTTTGAAAGGGCAAAAAATGAAAAAAACCCTGGTTTGAAAGGCCAAAAAATGAAAAAATTCCACCCCGGAACCCCAAAACAATCCCACTCTGAAAGGGCAAAAAATGAAAAAATCCTGGTTTGAAAGGCCAAAAATGAAAAATTCCTGGTTTGAAAGGCCAAAAAATGAAAAAAATGTCGCTCCAAAACCCCCAAAACACAAAAAAAATCCACGCCAAAAAACCCCACCCCAAACCCCTAAAACCCCACAAAAAATCCCGGTCTGAAAGGCCAAAACACAAAAAAAATTCCCGGTCTGAAAGGGCAAAAAATGAAAAAATTCCGCCTCTGAAAGGCAAAAAAATGAAAAAATTCCTGGTCTGAAAGGGCAAAAAATGAAAAAATTCCACCCCCCAAACCCCAAAAAATCCCACTCTGAAAAACCCCAATCCTAAAAACCCCACTCCAAAAAACCCCAAAAACCCCACCCCAAAAAAACCAAAAACCCCAAATCCCCAAAAACCCCAAATCCCCAAAAACCCAAATCCCCAAAAAAACCCCAAAACCCCAGGCCCCAAAAGATCCCACTCTGAAAAACCCCAATCCCCAAAAAATCCCGGTGCCCCCCGCCCCATTTATTGCCCCATTAATTGCCCCTTCCCCATTTATTGCCCCCTGTGCAGCTCCTGGTGCCCCACACCCGGTTCATGGTGCCCCCCATGTTTTGCCCCATTTATTGCCCCTCCCCATGTTTTGCCCTATGTTTTGCCCCATTCATTGCCCCATTTATTGCCCCTCCCCATTTATTGCCCATCTATTGCCCCTTCCCGTTTATTGCCCCATGTTTTGCCCCATTTATTGCCCCCATGCAGCTCCTGGTGCCCCACACCCGTTTCACAGTGCCCCCCATGTTTTGCCCCATTTATTGCCCCCTCCCCATTAATTGCCCCATTAATTGCCCCGTGCAGCTCCTGGTGCCCCACACGCGTTTCACGGTGCAGATCGGGGGTGACCCCCATGTTTTACCCCATTAATTGCCCCATTAATTGCCCCCCGTGTTTTGCCCCATGCAGCTCCTGGTGCCCCACACCCGTTTCACGGTGCCCCATTAATTGCCCCATTAATTGCCCCCATGCAGCTCCTGGTGCCCCACACGCGTTTCACGGTGCCCCCATGTTCTGCCCCATTTATTGCCCCATTAATTGCCCCTCCCCATTAATTGCCCCCCGTTAATTGCCCCCCATGCAGCTCCTGGTGCCCCACACGCGTTTCACGGTGCCCCCATGTTCTGCCCCATTCATTGCCCCATGTTTTGCCCCCTCCCCATTAATTGCCCCCCATTAATTGCCCCCCATGCAGCTCCTGGTGCCCCACACGCGTTTCACGGTGCAGATCGGGGGTGCCCCCCATGTTTTACCCCATTAATTACCCCATTAATTGCCCCCCGTTTATTGCCCCCCATGCAGCTCCTGGTGCCCCACACGCGTTTCACGGTGCAGATTGGGGGTGACCCCCATGTTTTACCCCATTAATTGCCCCATTAATTGCCCCCCATGCAGCTCCTGGTGCCCCACACACGTTTCATGGTGCAGATCGGGGGTGCCCCCCATGTTTTACCCCATTAATTGCCCCATTAATTGCCCCATTAATTGCCCCATGCAGCTCCTGGTGCCCCACACGCGTTTCACGGTGCCCATTAATTACCCCATTAATTGCCCCATTAATTGCCCCATGCAGCTCTTGGTGCCCCACACGCGTTTCACGGTGCCCCATTAATTACCCCATTAATTGCCCATTAATTGCCCCATGCAGCTCTTGGTGCCCCACACCCGTTTCACGGTGCCCCCCATGTTTTACCCCATTAATTGCCCCATTTATTGCCCCCCATGCAGCTCCTGGTGCCCCACACGCGTTTCACGGTGCAGATCAGGGTGCCCCCTGTTCATTGCCCCGTTTATTGCCCCATCTTTTGCCCCATTTATTGCCCCTCCCCATGTTTTGCCCATTTATTGCCGCATTTATTGCCCCAGTTTTTGCCCCATTCATTGCCCCATGTTTTGCCCCATTCATTGCCCCATTTATTGCCCCATTAATTGCCCCATGCAGCTCTGGTGCCCCACACCCGTTTCACGGTGCCCCATTAATTACCCCATTAATTGCCCCATTTATTGCCCCCATGCAGCTCCTGGTGCCCCACACCCGTTTCACGGTGCCCCATTAATTACCCCATTAATTGCCCCATTTATTGCCCCCCATGCAGCTCCTGGTGCCCCACACGCGTTTCACGGTGCAGATCGGGGGTGCCCCATGTTTTACCCCATTTCTTGCCCCATTAATTGCCCCATGCAGCTCCTGGTGCCCCACACCCGTTTCACGGTGCCCCATGTTTTGCCCCATGTTTTGCCCCATTTATTGCCCCATGTTTTACCCCATTAATTGCCCCGTTAATTGCCCCATGCAGCTCCTGGTGCCCCACACGCGTTTCACGGTGCCCCCCATGTTTTACCCCATTTATTGCCCCCCTGTTTTGCCCCGTGCAGCTCCTGGTGCCCCACACCCGTTTCACGGTGCAGATCGGGGCCCTCGCCCGGCGCTTCCTGCTCAACCCCGGGGGGGTCTTTGACCGGGTGAGGGGGGGGCACCAAGGGGGCACCTGGGGGGGCACGGGGTGGGCACTGGGGGGCACTGGGGGGTCTGGGGGCTTCGATTGGGTCTGGGGGGCACAGGGGGGCACGGGGTGGGCACTGGGAGGGTCTGGGGAGGTCTGGGGGCTTCGATTGGGTCTGGGGGGGCACCAGGGATATGGGGGGGGGTCTGGGGGCTTCTATTGGGTCTGGGGGGCACTGGGGGCACCTGGGGGGCACTGGGGGGTACTGGGAATATGGGGGGCACCGGGAGTCTGGGGGCTTCGATTGGGTCTGGGGGGGCACTGGGGGGTACTGGGGATATGGGAGGGTCTGGGGGCTTCAATAGGGTCTGGGGGACACTGGGGGGGCATTGGGGGGGCACCGGGGATATGGGGGGGTCTGGGGGGTACAGAGGGTCTGGGGGGGCACTGGGGGGTACTGGGGATATGGGGGGGGGGGGGTCTGGGGGCTTCAATTGGGTCTGGGGGGCACTGGGGGGGCATTGGGGGGGCACCGGGGATATGGGGGGGTCTGGGGGGTACAGAGGGTCTGGGGGGCACAGGGTGGTACTGGGGGGTCTGGGGGCTTTGATTGGGTCTGGGGGGCACAGGGTGGGCACTGGGGGGTCTGGGGGGGGGTCTGGGGGCTTCAATTGGGTCTGGGGGTGCACCAGGGATGGGGGGGGGGGTCTGGGGGCTTCGATTGGGTCTGGGGGGCACTGGGGGGGCATTGGGGGGCACCGGGGATATGGGGTGGTCTGGGGGGGTACAGAGGGTCTGGGGGGGCACAGGGTGGGCACTGGGGGGTCTGGGGGCTTTGATTGGGTCTGGGGGCTTTGATTGGGTCTGGGGGCTTCAATAGGGTCTGGGGGGGCACTGGGGGGGTACCGAGGGGTCTGGGGGGCACTGGGGGGGCACCGGGAGGGTCTGGGGGCTTCGATTGGATAAGGGGGGGGGGTACCGGGGGTCTGGGGGTGCACCGGGGATATGGGGGGGGTCTGGGGGCTTCAATTGGGTCTGGGGGGGCACCTGGGGCATTGGGGGGGCACAGGGGGGTCTGGGGCTTCAGTGGGGTCGGTAAAAGGGGGGGGTGGGGGGGGAGGGGCGTTCCCAGAGGGGCTCGGGCGTTTGGGATCGCGGGGTTTGGGCGGGAATTGGGCGAGAATCGCGGGATTTTGGTGAATTTGGGCTGGAATTACCGGGTTTTGGTGACACTGGGGTGTCCCCCCGATGTCCCCTCGGTGTCCCCTCGGTGTCCCCAGGCGGTGGCGCTGGGCCGGGCGGGGGCTGCGGGCACCGATGGGGCGGGATTTGGGTTGGAATTGCGGGAATTTGGGTGGGAATTGCGGAATTTTGGGCTGGAATTGCGGGATTTGGGGTAGATTTACCGGGTTTTGGTGACACTGGGGTGTCCCCAGGCTGTCCCCTGAGTGTCCCCACTGTCCCCAGGCGGTGGCGCTGGGCGGGCGGGGGCTGCTGGCACCGATGGGGCGGGGTTTGGGCGGGAATTGTGGGATTTTGGGTGGGAATTGCGGGAATTTGGTGAATTTGGGCTGGAATTGCGGGGTTTTGGTGGCACTGGGGTGGGATTTGGTGTCCCCCCGATGTCCTCGATGTCCCCTCGCTGTCCCCAGGCGGTGGCGCTGGGCGGGCGGGGGCTGCGGGCACCGATGGGGCGGGGTTTGGGGTAGAATTACCGGATTTTGGGCTGGAATTGCGGGATTTTGGGCTGGAATTGCGGGGATTTGGGGTAGAATTACCGGGTTTTGGTGACACTGGGGTGGCACTGCCGTGTCCCCCCGATGTCCCAATGTCTCCTCGGTGTCCCCAGGCGGTGGCGCTGGGCCGGGGGGGCTCCTGGCGCTGGTGGCGCGGGGGCTGCGGGCACCAATGGGGCGGGATTTGGGGTAGAATTACCGGATTTTGGGTGGGAATTGCGGGATTTTGGTGACATTTTGGTGGCACTGCCGTGTCCCCTGAGTGTCCCCTGAGTGTCCCCTCGGTGTCCCCAGGCGGTGGCGCTGGGCCGGCGGGGGCTGCTGGCGCTGGTGGTGCAGGGTTTGGGGTAAAAATACCGGGTTTTGGGCTGAAATTGCGGGGATTTGGGCTGGAACTGCGGGGTTTCGGTGACACCGCCGTGTCCCCCCCGATGTCCCCTGAGTGTCCCCAATGTCCCCTCGGTGTCCCCAGGCGGTGGCGCTGGGCCGGCGGGGGCTGCGGGCGCTGGTGGCGCGGGTTTTGGGCTGGAATTGCGGATTTTGGGTGGGAATTGCGGATTTTGGTGACATTTTGGTGGCACTGCCGTGTCCCCGCGCTGTCCCCTGAGTGTCCCCAATGTCCCCTCGGTGTCCCCAGGCGGTGGCGCTGGGCGGCGGGGTCTCCTGGCGCTGGTGGCGCGGGGGCTGCGGGCGCTGCGCTGGCGCTCGCTGGTGCTGCCCCGGGACCTGCGGCACCGAGGGGTGGCGGCCACCAAGCGGCACCACTTCGGCAGCGACGCCACCAAGGTGTGGCGGGCCATCCGCAGGTGGGGACACCTGGGGACATGGGGACACCCCCTATGAACCCATTAATGTCCCCATTAATGTCCCCAGGCCACCAAGGTGTGGCGGGGCATCCGCAGGTGGGGACACCTGGGGACATGGGGACACACCCTATGAACCCAATGAACCCATTGATGTCCCCATTAATGTCCCCGGGCCACCAAGGTGTGGCGGGCCATCCGCAGGTGGGGACACCTGGGGACACCCCCTGACACCCCCTATGAACCCATTGATGTCCCCAGGCCACCAAGGTGTGGCGGGCCATCCGCAGGTGGGGACACCTGGGGACATGGGGACACACCCTATGGCCCCAATGAACCCATTAATGTCCCCAGGCCACCAAGGTGTGGCGGGCCATCCGCAGGTGGGGACACCTGGGACACCCCCTGGACACCCCCTATGAACCCATTGATGTCCCCAGTGTCCCCATTAATGTCCCCAATGTCCCCAATGTCCCCAGTCTCCTCAATGTCCCCATTAATGTCCACAATGTCCCCCCAATGTCCCCCAATGTCCCCTGGATGTCCCCAGGTTTGTCACCAAGGCTCCTATCCCTCTGTTACTCCAGTGTCCCCAGTGTCCCCATTGATGTCCCCAATGTCCCCAGGTTTGTCACGGGTGTCCCCATTGGTGTCCCCAGGTTTGTCACAGGGCTCCTGTCCCTCTATTACCTGTCCCCAGTGTCCCCAGGTCTGTCCCCAATGTCCCCATTGCTGTCCCAGGTTTATCACAGGTGTCCTGTCCCTCTATTACCTGTCTGTCCCCATTGTCCCAGGTTTGTCACAGATGTCCTGTCCCTCTATTACCTGTCCCAGGTTTGTCACAGGTGTCCCCATTGCTGTCCCAGGTTTGTCACAGGTGTCCTGTCCCTCTATTACCTGTCCCCAGGTTTGTCACAGGTGTCCCATTGTCCCCAGGTTTGTCACAGGTGTCCTGTCCCTCTATTACCTGTCCCAGGTTTGTCACAGGTGTCCCCAATGTCCCCAGGTTTGTCACAGGTGTCCTGTCCCTCTATTACCTGTCCCCAGGTTTGTCACAGGTGTCCTGTCCCTCTATTACCTGTCTGTCCCCAATGTCCCCAGGTTTGTCACAGGTGTCCCCATTGTCCCCAGGTTTGTCACAGGTGTCCTGTCCCTCTATTACCTGTCCCAGGTTTGTCACAGGTGTCCTGTCCCTCTATTACCTGTCCCCAGGTTTGTCACAGGTGTCCCCATTGTCCCCAGGTTTGTCACAGGTGTCCTGTCCCTCTATTACCTGTCTGTCCCAGGTTTGTCACAGGGCTCCTGTCCCTCTATTACCTGTCTGTCCCCATTGTCCCCAATGTCCCCAGGTTTGTCACAGGTGTCCTGTCCCTCTATTACCTGTCTGTCCCCAGGTTTGTCACAGGTGTCCCCATTGTCCCCAGGTTTGTCACAGGTGTCCTGTCCCTCTATTACCTGTCCCCAGGTTTGTCACAGGTGTCCCCATTGTCCCCAATGTCCCCAGGTTTGTCACAGGTGTCCTGTCCCTCTATTACCCCTCGGACGCCGCCGTCCAGGAGGACCCCGAGCTCCAGGCCTGGGTGGGCGAAATCTTCACCAGGGCTTCCTGGGCAGGAGGAGCTCAGGTGGGCACGGGGGGGACACACCTGGGGACACCTGGGGACACCTGGGGACACCTGGGGACAGGAGGAGCTCAGGTGGGCACGGGGGACACCTGGGGACACCTGGGGACAGGAGGAGCTCAGGTGGGCAGGGGGGGACACACCTGGGGACACCTGGGGACAGGTGGGGACACCTGGGACACGTGGGGACAGGAGGAGCTCAGGTGGGCAGGGGGGGGGGACACACCTGGGGACACCTGGGGACAGGTGGGGACAGGAGGAGCTCAGGTGGGCACGGGGGGGACACACCTGGGGACACCTGGGGACACCTGGGGACAGGAGGAGCTCAGGTGGGCACGGGGGGCACCTGGGGACAGGTGGGGGCAGGTGGGGACAGGAGGAGCTCAGGTGGGCACGGGGGGACACACCTGGGGACAGGTGGGACAGGAGGAGCTCAGGTGGGCATGGGGGGGGACACACCTGGGGACAGGTGGGGACAGGAGGAGCTCAGGTGGGCACGGGGGGCACCTGGGGACACCTGGGGACAGGAGGAGCTCAGGTGGGCACAGGGGGGGACACAGCTGGGGACACCTGGGGACACCTGGGGACACCTGGGGACAGGTGGGGACAGGAGGAGCTCAGGTGGGCATGGGGGGGCACACCTGGGGACAGGTGGGGGCAGGTGGGTTCAGGTGACCCCTCAGGTGGGCACAGATGGGTACAGGTGGGCTCAGGTGGGCTCAGATGGGCACAGGTGGGTTCAGGTGAGCTCAGGTGGGCACAGGTGGGCACAGGTGAGCTCAGGTGGGTTCAGGTGAGCTCAGGTGAGCTCTCAGGTGGGCACAGGTGGGTTCAGGTGGGCACAGGTGACCCCTCAGGTGGGTTCAGGTGGGCTCAGGTGGGCACAGGTGGGTTCAGGTGACCCCTCAAGTGTGCACAGGTGGGTACAGGTGAGCACAGGTGGGCACAGGTGGGCACAGCTGACCCCTCAGGTGGGCACAGGTGGGTTCAGGTGAGCTCTCAGGTGGCACAGGTGGGCTCAGGTGGGTTCAGGTGAGCTCTCAGGTGGGCACAGCTGGGGTCAGGTGACCCCTCAGGTGCCCTCAGGTGGGCTCAGGTGTCCTCAGGTGCCCCCGGCTGCCCTGTCCCAGGTGTCCCCTCCCGTCTGCACTCCGTGCGTGGCCTCGTCACCTTCGTCACCACCGTGATCTACACCTGCTCTGCGCACCACGCGGCCACCAACAGCGGCCAGGTACTGACCAGAGTGACCACACAGTGACCACAGTGACCACTGACCACTGACCACTGACCCACACTGACCACTGACCCACAGTGACCCACAGTGACCCACAGTGACCACACACTGACCCCCACAGTGACCACTGACCCTGCCCCACCGTGATCTACACCTGCTCTGCGCACCACGCGGCCACCAACAGCGGCCAGGTACTGACCACTGACCACTGACCACAGTGACCACTGACCACTGACCTACACTGACCCACACTGACCACTGCACTGACCACACTGACCACACACTGACCACAGTGACCACTCCCATTGACCACTGACCACTGACCACTGACCATTGACCATTGACCATTGACCACTGACCAGTGACCATTGACCACTGACCAGTGACCATTGACCACTGACCACTGACCATTGACCACTGACCATTGACCATTGACCATTGACCATTGACCATTGACCACTGACCATTGACCATTGACCATTGACCATTGACCACTGACCACTGACCATTGACCATTGACCATTGACCATTGACCACTGACCACTGACCATTGACCACTGACCATTGACCATTGACCATTGACCATTGACCACTGACCTACACTGACCACACTGACCACTGCACTGACCACACTGACCACACACTGACCACAGTGACCACTCCATTGACCACTGACCACTGACCACCTGACCATTGACCATTGACCATTGACCACTGACCATTGACCACTGACCAGTGACCATTGACCACTGACCACTGACCATTGACCACTGACCATTGACCATTGACCATTGACCATTGACCATTGACCACTGACCACTGACCATTGACCATTGACCATTGACCACTGACCACTGACCATTGACCATTGACCATTGACCACTGACCACTGACCATTGACCATTGACCATTGACCACTGACCATTGACCACTGACCACTGACCACTGACCATTGACCACTGACCATTGACCATTGACCATTGACCATTGAA
>NC_135300.1:1726965-1760062 GCF_051311805.1 Agelaius phoeniceus | reverse complement strand
ATATTTTTGGGTCTCTTTTCCCGTTTTTGCTCAGTTTGAGCTGTGTAACATTGAGGTCTCTGTCCCCCCATTTTTAGGGTCTCCCTCTGATATTTTTGGGTCTCTTTTCCCGTTTTTTTGGCCAGTTTGAGCTCTCTAACATTGGGGTCCCTCTCCCCCATTTTTGGGGTCTCTCTTGCCCATTTTTTGGGTCACTTTCAGCTGTCTCACATGGGGTTTTCTCTCTCCATTTTTCGGGTGTCTCTTTGATATTTTTGGGGTCTCTCTCAGGTTTTTGGGGTCACTTTGAGCTCTCTCACATTGGGGTCTCTGTGACAATTTTGGGGTCTCTTCTCCCCCATTTTTGGGGTCCCTCTCACACATTTTTGGGTCTCTTTTCCCGTTTCTGGCCAGTTTGAGCTGTCTAACATTGAGGTCTCTCTCCCCCATTTTTGGGGTCTCTCTCCCCCATTTTGGGGTCTCTCTCTCCCTCCATTTTTGGGGTCTCTTTCCCCATTTCTGGCCAGTTTGAGCTCTCTCGCATTGGGGTCCCTCTCCCCCCATTTTTGGGGGTCCCTCTCACTCATTTTTGGGGTCTCTTTTCCCGTTTTTGGTCAGTTTGAGCTCTCTAACATTGGGGTTTCTCCCCCCATTTTTGGGGTCTCTCTCTGATATTTTGGGGTCTCTTTCCCCATTTTTGGGGTCTCTCTTTCCCCCCATTTTTGGGGTCCCTCTCACTCATTTTTGGGGTCTCTTTTCCGTTTTTGCTCAGTTTGAGCTGTGTAACATTGGGGTCTCTCTCTCCCATTTTTGGGGTCTCTCTCTCCCCCATTTTTGGGGTCCCTCTCACACATTTTTTGGGTCTCTTTTCCCGTTTCTGCCCAGTTTGATCTCTCTAACATTGGGGTCCCTCTCCCCCATTTTTGGAGTCCCTCTCACACGTTTTTTGGGTCTCTTTTCCCGTTTTTGGCCAGTTTGAGCTCTCTAACATTAGGGTTTCTCTCTCCCCCATTTTGGGGTCCCTCTCTGATATTTTTTGGGTCTCTTTTCCCGTTTCTGGCCAGTTTGAGCTCTCGGCCTTCCCCCCGAACGCCCCGGCCGCCATGCGGGCGCCCCCTCCCCGCTCCAAGGCCGCCCTGTCCGAGCGGGAATTCCTGGAGGCTCTGCCGGCCATGAACACCACGGCCACGGTGCTGGCCGTGCTCTGGGTGCTCAGGAACGAGCCCATGGACCTGGTGAGACCCCAACCCAAATTAATGAATCCCTATGGGACCCCTCCCCAAAATAACCCAACCAAAACCCCAAATAACCCACCCCAAACTGACCAAACCCACCCAAAACTGACCCAAACCCACCCAAAACTGACCCAAACCAAGCCCCAGCCGTGCTCTGGGTGCTCAGGAACGAGCCCATGGACCTGGTGAGACCCTCCCCAAATTAATGAACCCCTGTGGGACCCCTGCCCAAAATAACCCAGCCCAAACCCCAAATAACCCACCCAAAACTGACCCAAAACTGACCCAAAACCGACCTAAACCGACCCAAAACTGACTCAAAACTGACCCAAACCAAGCCCCAGCTGTGCTCTGGGTGCTCAGGAACGAGCCCATGGACCTGGTGAGACCCCAGCCCAAATTAATGAATCCCTATGGGACCCCTGCCCAAAATAACCCAGCCCAAACCCACCCAAACCCCAAATAACCACCCAAAACTGACCCAAACCCACCCAAAACTGACCCAAACCCACCCAAAACCGACCCAAACCAACCCCTGGCCGTGCTCAGGACCGAGCCCATGGACCTGGTGAGACCCCTCCCCAAATTAATGAATCTCTATGGGACCCCTGCCCAAAATAACCCAGCCCAAACCCAACCAAACCCACCCAAAACTGACCCAAAACCAACCCAAACCCACCCAAAACTGACCCAAACCGACACCAAAACTGACCCAAAACCGACCCAAACCCACCCAAAACTGACCCAAAACCCACCCAAAACTGACCCCAAAACCCACCCAAAACTGACCCAAAACCCACCCAAACCCACCCAAAACTGACCCAAACCCACCCAAAACTGACCCAAAACCCACCCAAACCAAGCCCTGGCCGTGCTCAGGACCGAGCCCCTGGACCTGGTGAGGACCCCAGCCCACCTTGCTGAGACCCCTCCCCAAATTCTCTCTCCCAGCGCCCCCTGGGCCATTCTCCCATCACTCCAGTCCCTCCCATCACTCCAGTAACCCCAGTTTGTCCTCCCATCACTCCCAGTAACCCCAGTTTGTGCCTCCCATTATCCCAGTGCTCCCAGTAACCCCAGTTTGTGCCCCCCATCACTCCCAGTAACCCCAGTTTGCCATTATCCAGTGCTCTCCATCACTCCCAGTCCCTCCCAGTGCTCCCAGTAACCCCAGTTTGTCCTCCCAGTGCTCCCAGTAACCCCAGTTTGTCCTTCCCAGCGCCCCCTGGGCCATTCTCCCATCACTCCCATCACTCCCAGTCCCTCCCAGTGCTCCCAGTAACCCCAGTTTGTCCCTCCCAGTGCTCCCAGTAACCCCAGTTTGTCCTCCCATCGCTCCCAGTCCCTCCAGTAACCCCAGTTTGTCCTCCCATTATCCCAGTGCTCCAGTGCTCCAGTAACCCCAGTTTGTCACTCCCATTATCCCATCGCTCCCAGTAACCCCAGTTTGTCCTCCCATCACTCCCAGTGCTCCCAGTTTGTCCCTCCCATCACTCCCAGTGCTCCCAGTGCTCCCAGTAACCCCAGTTTGTCCTTCCCAGTGCCCCCTGGGCCATTCTCCCATCACTCCCAGTCCCCTCCCATCACTCCCAGTAACCCCAGTTTGTCCCTCCCAGTGCTCCCAGTAACCCCAGTTTGTCCCTCCCATCACTCCCAGTAACCCCAGTTTGTCCCTCCCATCACTCCCAGTAACCCCAGTTTGTGCCTCCCATTATCCCAGTGCTCCCAGTAACCCCAGTTTGTGCCCCCCATCACTCCCAGTAACCCCAGTTTGCCATTATCCCAGTGCTCTCCATCACTCCCAGTCCCTCCCAGTGCTCCAGTAACCCAGTTTGTCCCTCCCATCACTCCCAGTCCCTCCCAGTGCTCCCAGTAACCCCATTCCTGTGCCCCCAGCGCCCCCTGGGCCATTACCCCGAGCGCCATTTCACCGAGGCCGCCCCCCGGCGCCTGATCCGGCGTTTCCGGCGCCGCCTGCGCCGAATCTCCCGCGAGATCCGGGCCAGGAACGCGGGGCTGGAGCGGCCCTACCCCTACCTGGACCCCGAGAAACATCGAGAACAGCGTGGCCATCTGAGACAGCCCGAAATCACACCCCCAAAATCACCCCAAAAAATATCCAAAAATATCCCAAAACACACCCCAAAATCACCCCAAAAAATACCCCAAAATCACCCAAAAATAACCCAAAATACACCCCCAAATATATCCCAAAATCACCCAAAAAATATCCAGAAATATGCCAGAAATACCCCCAAAATACACCCCAAAATATATCCAAAAAATACCCAAAATATCCCGGAAATACCCCAAAATACACCCCCAAAATTACCCCAAAATCACTCCAAAAATACCCCAGAAATATCTCAAAACACACTCCAAAAATATCCTGAAATATCCCAAAATACACCCCCAAAATATCCCAGAAATAGCCCAGAAATACCCCAAAATACACCCCCAAAATATCCCAGAAATAGCCCAAATACACCCCCAAAAATATCCCAAAACCACTCAAAAATCCACACAAAAAATATCCCAAAATATTCCAGAAATATCCCAAAATCCCCCCCAAAAAATATCCCCAAATCACCCCAAAACAGCCCTACCCCTACCTGGACCCCGAGAACATCGAGAACAGCGTGGCCATCTGAGACAGCCCGAAATCACACCCCAAAATCACCCCAAAAAATATCCCAAAATATGCCAGAAATACCCCAAAATACACCCCCAAATATATCCCAAAATCACCCCAAAATCACCCAAAAAATATCCCGTAAATATGCCAGAAATACCCCAAAATACACCCCAAAATATATCCAAAAAATACCCCAAAATATCCCAGAAATACCCCAAAATACACCCCAAAATTACCCCAAAATCACTCCAAAAATATCCCAGAAATATCTCAAAACACACTCCAAAAATATCCTGAAATATCCCAAAATACACCCCCAAAATATCCCAGAAATAGCCCAGAAATACCCCAAAATACACCCCCCAAAATATATCCCAGAAATAGCCCAAAATACACACCCAAAAAATCCCAAAACACACCCCAAAATATCCCAGAAATAGCCCAAAATACACCCCCAAAAATATCCAAAACCACTCAAAAATCCACACAAAAAATATCCCAAAATATTCCAGAAATATCCCAAAATCACCCCAAAAAATATCCCCAAATCACCCCAAAACAGCCCTACCCCTACCTGGACCCCGAGAACATTGAGAACAGCGTGGCCATCTGAGACAGCCTGAAATACCCCAAAATAACCCCAAAAAATATCAAAAATATGCCAGAAATACCCCAAAATACACCCCCAAATATATCCCAAAATCACCCCAAAATCACCCAAAAAATATCCCATAAATATGCCAGAAATACCCCAAAATACACCCCAAAATATATCCAAAAAATACCCCAAAATATCCCAGAAATACCCCAAAATACACCCCCAAAATTACCCCAAAATCACTCCAAAAATACCCCAGAAATATCTCAAAACACACTCCAAAAATATCCTGAAATATCCCAAAATACACCCCCAAAATACACCCCCAAAATACACCCCCAAAATATCCCAGAAATACCCCAAAATACACACCCAAAAATATCCCAAAACCACTCAAAAATCCACACAAAAAATATCCCAAAATATCCCAGAAATATCCCAAAATCACCCCAAAAAATATCCCCAAAACAGCCCTACCCCTACTGGACCCCAAGAACATCGAGAACAGCGTGGCCATCTGAGACAGCCCGAAATCACACCCCAAAATCACCCCAAAAAATATCCAAAAATATCCCAGAAATACCCCAAAATCACCACAAAAAAATATCCAAAAATATGCCAGAAATACCCCAAAATACACCCCCAAATATATCCCAAAATCCACCTAAAATACACCCCCAAAATATCCCAGAAATACCCCAGAAATACCCCAAAATACACCCCAAAAATATCCCAGAAATATCCCAAAATACACCCCCAAATATATCCCAAAATCACCCTAAAAATCCACCCAAAAATATCCAAAAATATCCCAGAAATACCCCAAAATACACCCCCAAAATATCCCAGAGATACCCAAAATACACCCCAAAATATCCAGAAATATCACAAAATGCACCCCAAAAATATCCCGGAATTATTCCAAAATACACCCCAAAATATATCCCAAAAATATCACAAAATACAACCCCAAATATATCCCAAAATCAC
The DNA here is from genome assembly GCF_051311805.1 of Agelaius phoeniceus. NCBI lineage: Eukaryota > Metazoa > Chordata > Aves > Passeriformes > Icteridae > Agelaius > Agelaius phoeniceus. The sequence continues at coordinate 1,754,625 of NC_135300.1, read as the reverse complement.
CCCAAAATCCACCCAAAAAATATCCGAAAATATCCCAGAAATACCCCAAAATACACCCCCAAAATACCCCCGAAATATCCCAAAATACACCCCCAAATATATCCCAAAATCACCCCAAAATCCACCCAAAAAATATCCAAAAATATCCCAGAATTATCACAAAATACACCCCAAAATATCCCAGAAATATCCCAAAATACACCCCCAAAAATATATCCCAAAATCACCCCAAAATCCACCCAAAAAATACCCCAAAAATATCCCAGAAATACCCAAAATACACCCAAAAATATACCAGAAATATTCCAAAATACACCCCCAAATATATCCCAAAATCACCCCAAAATCCACCCAAAAAATATCCGAAAATATCCCAGAAATATTCCAAAATACACCCCCAAAAATATATCCCAAAATCACCCCAAAATCCACCCAAAAAATATCCGAAAATATCCCAGAAATATCCCAAAATGCACCCCAAAAATATCCCAGAGATACCCCAAAATACACCCCCAAAAATATCCCAAAATCACCCCAAAATACACCCCAAAAATATACCAGAAATATTCCAAAATACACCCCCAAAAATATCCCCGAAATACCCCAAAATACACCCCCAAATATATCCCAAAATCACCCCAAAATCCACCCAAAAATATCCCAAAATATCCCAGAAATATCCCAAAATACACCCCCAAATATATCCCAAAATCACCCCAAAATCCACTCAAAAAATATCCGAAAATATCCCAGAAATATCCCAAAATGCACCCCAAAAATATCCCAGAAATATCCCAAAATACACCCAAAAATATATCCCAAAATCCACCCAAAAAATATCCAAAAATATCCCAGAATTATCACAAAATACACCCCAAAATATCCCAGAACTATCCCAAAATACACCCCCAAAAATATCCCAAAATGACCCCAAAATCCACCCAAAAAATATCCCAAAAATATCCCAGAAATACCCCAAAATACACCCCAAAAATATCCCAGAAATATCCCAAAATACACCCCAAATATATCCCAAAATACACCCAAAATCCACCCAAAAATATCCCAGAAATATTCCAAAATACACCCCCAAATATATCCCAAAATCACCCCAAAATCCACCCAAAAAATATCCAAAAATATCCCAGAAATAGCCCAAAATACCCCCAAAAAATCCCAAAATGCCCCAAAATCCCCCAAAATCCCCCCAAACCCATCCCCAAGCATGGAGGGCGGCGTGGCCAATGTGGAATCTCCTGAAATGCCCCAAAATGCCCCAAAATGCCCCAAAATAGCCCAAAGTTACCCCAGGATCGAGAGCAGCGTCGCCATGGGGGGGGGGGTTCCCAGTATGGCACTGGGCTGTACTGGGCTGTACTGGGAGCTGGTACTGGTCTGTACTGGGAGCTGGTACTGGTCTGTACTGGTTTGTACTGGGGGCTGGTACTGGTCTGTACTGGTTTGTACTGGGAGCTGTTTCTGGTCTGTACTGGTCTGTACTGGGAGCCATGACTGGGCTTTACTGGTGTGTACTGGTCTGTACTGGGGGCTGTTACTGGCCTGTACTGGGGGCTGTTACTGGTCTGTACTGGGAGCTGGTACTGGTCTGTACTGGGAGCTCTTACTGGGCTGTACTGGGAGCTCTTACTGGGCTGTACTGGTTTGTACTGGGAGCTGGTACTGGGCTGTACTGGGCTGTACTGGGAGTCATGACTGGGCCATACTGGGAGCTGTTACTGGTCTGTACTGGGAGCTCATACTGGTCTGTACTGGGAGCTCTTACTGGGCCATACTGGGGGCTGGTACTGGTCTGTACTGGTCTGAACTGGGTGCTGTTACTGGTCTGTACTGGGAGCCATGACTGAGCTTTACTGGGGGCTGTTACTGGTCTGTACTGGTCTATACCGAGAGCTGTTACTGGTCTGTACTGGGAGCTCTTACTGGTCTGTACTGGTCTATACTGGGAGCTCTTACTGGTCTGTACTGGTCTATACCGGGAGCTGTTACTGGTCTGTACTGGGAGCTCTTACTGGGCCATACTGGGGGCTGTTACTGGTCTATACTGGGAATGTTATTATGTATTGGAAGCTCTTGCTGGTCTATACTGGGAGCTCTTACTGGTCTGTACTGGAGCGTTACTGGTCTATACTGGGAATGTTATTCTGTACTGGGAGCCGTTACTGGTCTATACTGGGAGCTGTTACTGGTGTCAATAAAGGTGTCGGTGGAGCAGTACTGGGCACACTGGTCTGTACTGGTCTGTACTGGTCTGTACTGGTCTGTACTGGTCTGTACTGGGCGGAGGTGGGACACACCCAGGGAAGGGACTGGGATGGACTGGGATGGACTGGGATGGAACTGGGATGGAACTGGGATGGACTGGGATGGACTGGGATGAACTGGGATGGACTGGGATGGACTGGGTTGAACTGGGATGAACTGGGAGGGACTGGGAGGGACTGGGATGGACTGGGATGGACTGGGATGGACTGGGATGGATTGGGATGGACTGGGATGAACTGGAAGGGACTGGGATGAACTGGGTTGAACTGGGATGAACTGGGATGGACTGGGATGGACTGGGATGGAACTGGGATGGACTGGGATGGAACTGGGATGGATTGGGATGGAATGGGACAAACTGGGATGGATTGGGATGGACTGGGATGGACTGGGATGAACTGGGATGGACTGGGATGAACTGGGATGAACTGGGATGGACTGGGATGGACTGGGTTGAACTGGGATGAACTGGGAGGGACTGGGATGGAACTGGGGTAGAGGGCAGCCCCAGTGTCGCAACTGGGATGGACTGGGATGGAACTGGGAGGGACTGGGATGGATTGGGATGGATTGGGATGGACTGGGATGGACTGGGATGGACTGGGATGGAACTGGGATGGACTGGGATGAACTGGGATGAACTGGGGCGTGCCTGGTGCGGGGGTGGCTGAGGCCGGCAGGGCTGGAACTGGTCAGACTGGGAGCAGTGGTGAAACTGGGATGGAACTGGGAGGGACTGGGAGGGACTGGGACATTCCTGGGGCCGGGAGTGCCCTGACCGGCCGGACTGGGAGCACTGGGATGGACTGGGAGGGACTGGGACAAACTGGGAGGGGACTGGGCGGGAACTGGGGGGAAACTGGGAGGGACTGGGATGGAACTGGGCGGGAACTGGGCGGGAACTGGGGGGAAACTGAGAGGGGACTGGGCGGGACTGGGACAAACTGGGAGGGGCTGGGATGGAACTGGGATGGATTGGGCGGGAACTGGGCGGGAACTGGGCCGGACTGGGAGCTGTTACTGGGAGCACTGGGAGCTGTTACTGGGAGCACTGGGAGCACTGGGAGCTGTTACTGGGAGCACTGGGAGCACTGGGAGCTGTTACTGGGAGCAGCCGCGCCCGAGGGACTCCGGAGCCGCCGAGGGACCCCCAGGGACCCCCCCAGGACCGGGAGACCCCCAGGGACCCCCCCAAAAACCCCCGGGGACCCCAAAAACCCCACAGGGACCCCCAGGGACCCCAAAACCCCACAGGACCCCCGGGGACCCCAAAAACCCCACAGGGACCCCCCCAAAAACCCCCAAAACCCCACAGGGACCCCCAGGGACCCCCGGGGACCCCAAAAACCCCACAGGGACCCCCAAAACCCCCCCAGGACCCCCGGGAACCCCAGAGACCCCCAAAAACCCCACAAGGACCCCCAGGGACCCCCCAAAACCCCCACAGGGACCCCCCAAAACCCCCCAGGCATCCCCAGGGATCCCTGGGGAACCCCAAAATCGCTAAAAGGACCCCAAAACCCCCCTGAGTGACCCCCAGGGACCCCCAAAACCCCCTCAGGGACCCCCTGAGTGACCCCCAGGGACCCCAAAAACCCCCAGGGACTCCCCCAGGGACCCCCAAAAACCTCAAGGACCCCTCAAAGACCCCAAAACCCCTTGGGAGACCCTCAGGGACCCCCCAAAGACCCCAAAACCCTCAAGGACCCCCCCAGGGGACCCCCCAAGGACACCCAGGGACCCCCAAAACCCCCGGGGACCCCAAAAACTTCAGGGAACCCCGGGAGAGCCTCAGGGACTCCCAAGGAACTCCCAGGGACCCCCGGGGACCCCCCCAAAACCCTCCAGGGACCCCCCAGGATTGGGAGACCCCCAGGGACCCCCCCCCAAAACCTCCCCCAAAAACCCCCGGGGAACCCCAAAACCCCTCAAGGACCCCCCAAGGGACCCCCTCAAATCCCCAGGGGACCCCAAAATCCCCCCAAAACCCCACAAGGACCCCCAAGGACCCCTGGGTGACCCCTGGGTGACCCCTGGGTGACCCTGAGTGACCCCTGAGTGACCCCTGGGTGACCCTCAGGACCCTCCAGGGACCCCAAAACCCCTCAAGGACCCCTGGGTGACCCCTGGGTGACCCCTGGGTGACCCTGAGTGACCCCTGGGTGACCCCTGGGTGACCCTGAGTTACCCCAGGACCCCTAAAGACCATTCAGGACCCCCCTGCGTGACCCCTGCGTGACCCCTGCGTGACCCTGGCGTCCCAGGCGGTTTCCGGTCCGGGTGGGGGAGGGGCGGGGGTGCCCGGTTCCGGTCCGGCGGTGCCCGGTTCCGGGGGGGGAGGGGCGGGGGTGCCCGGTTCCGGTCCGGGGGTGCCCGGTTCCGGTGGGGGAGGGGCGGGGGTGCCCGGTTCCGGTCCGGCGGTGCCCGGTTCCGGTGGGGGAGGGGCGCGGTACCGGCTCGGGGTCGCCACGGGCGCGCAGTGCGGGGGGGGCACCCTGGGCGCGGTCACCCTGAGCCTGGCGGGGACGCGCGGCGCGAGCCCGCGGTGGCTCCTGGGGTGGCCCCGGCACCGCCTGCGGCCCGGACACGTGAGGAGCTGGGGGGGGACTGGGATGGGAACTGGTTTATACTGGGATGGGGACTGGGGGGAACTGGGAGGGAACTGGGAGGGACTGGGAGGGACTGGGAGAGACTGGGATGGGGACTGGTTCATACTGGTTCATACTGGGATGGGACTGGGATGGGGACTGGGAGGGACTGGGAGCTATGGGAATGACAAACTGAGGCACTGGGAGGGACTGGGATGGGACTGGGAGGGACTGGGAGGGAACTGGGATCAACTGGTTCATACTGGGAGGGAACTGGTTTATACTGGGATGGGACTGGGAGGGACTGGGAGGGAACTGGGAGGAACTGGGAGGGACTGGGTTATACTGGGAGGGATTGGGATGGGACTGGGAGGGAACTGGTTTATACTGGGAGGGACTGGGAGGGACTGGGATGGGACTGGGAGGGACTGGCTTGTACTGGGATAGGACTGGGAGGGACTGGGAGGGACTGGGAGGGCACTGGTTTATACTGGGATGGGGACTGGGAGGGACTGGGATGGACTGGGAGGGACTGGGATGGACTGGGAGGGACTGGTTTATACTGGGATGGGACTAGGAGGGACTGGGATGGACTGGGAGGGCACTGTGGGGGACTGGTTTATACTGGGATAGGACTGGGAGGGACTGGGAGGGAACTGGGATAGGATTGGGAGCACTGGGAATGACAAACTGGGGCACTGGTTTATACTGGGAGGGACTGGGAGGGAACTGGGATGGACTGGGAGGGACTGGGATGGGGACTGGGATAGGATTGGGAGCTATGGGAATGACAAACTGGGGCACTGGGATCAAACTGGGAGGGGACTGGGAGGGACTGGTTCATACTGGGATGGCACTGGGAGGGACTGGGATGGCACTGGGATAGGATTGGGATCTATGGGAATGACAAACTGGGGAACTGGGATGGACTGGTTTATACTGGGAGGGACTGGGAGGGACTGGAGGGGACTGGGAATCACAAACTGGGAGCACTGGGCCGGAACTGGGGGCACTGGGAGCCCTGGTGAGGATGAGAGGGGACAGGGGGTGACACAAGAGGTGACCCAGGAGGTGACACAGGGGACACAGGGGACAATGGGGACACAGGGGACACAGGTGTGACAGGACAGGTGACACAGGTGTGACCCAGGTGTCCCTGTCCCAGACGCTGTGGGTGACACAGGTGACACAGCAGGTGACACAGGTGACACAGGACAGGTGTGACAGGTGACACTCAGGTGTGCCCCAGGTGTGACCCAGGTGTCCCATCACAGACCCTGTGGCTGGAGGTCACCTGTCCCCGGCCCCTGGGGACGCTGCTGTGCCTGTCACAGACACTGTGGGTGACACAGGTGACACACAGGTGACACACAGGTGACACAGGACAGGTGTGACAGGTGCCCCAGGTGTGACCCAGGTGTCCCTGTCCCAGACACTGTGGGTGACACAGGTGACACAGGACAGGTGTGACAGGTGACACAGGTGACACCGGTGACACTCAGGTGTGACTCAGGTGTCCCATCACAGACGCTCTGGCTGGAGGTCACCTGTCCCCGGCCCCTGGGGACGCTGCTGTCCCTGTCACAGACACTGTGGGTGACACAGGTGACACAGGTGTGACAGGACAGGTGGCACAGGTGCCCCAGGTGTGACCCAGGTGTCCCTGTCCCAGACCCTGTGGCTGGAGGTCACCTGTCCCCGGCCCCTGGGGACGCTGCTGTCCCTGTCACAGACACTGTGGGTGACACAGGTGACACAGGACAGGTGTGAAGGTGACACAGGTGTGACAGGTGACACACAGGTGACACTCAGGTGTGACTCAGGTGTCCCATCACAGACCCTGTGGCTGGAGGTCACCTGTCCCCGGCCCCTGGGGACGCTGCTGTCCCTGCGCCTGCACAAGGAGCCGCTGCTGTCCCTGGTCCCCGACCGCTGGTTCTGCGCCAGCGTCACCGTGACCGGGCCCCTGCCCGGGGACAGCGCCGGGGACGCCCCCGGGGACATCCGGGACATCTCGGGGGACGTCGGGGACGCGGCCGGGGACGATGGGGACGTCCCCAGGGCCACCTTCCCCTGCCACCGCTGGCTGGAGAGCGGAGACCTGGAGCTGCGCGAGGGGACAGGTACGGGGACACAGGGGGGGACATTGGGGACAGAGGGGACACAGGGGGGACACAGAGGGGACATTGGGGACATTGGGGACACTGGGACATTGGGGACATTGGGGGGGGACTGGGGACATTGGGGACAGAGAGGGGACAGTGATGGGGACAGCGATGGGGACATTGGGACATTGGGGACATCGAGGGGACATTGGGGGGACATTGGGGACATTGGGGGGACATTGGGGGGACTGGGGACACTGGGGGGACATTGGGGGGACATTGGGGGGATTGGGGGCATTTGGGGACATTGGGGACACTGGGGACATTGAACAGATTGGGGACATTGGGGGGATTTGGGGACATTGGGGGGATTTGGGGATGTTTGGGGACACTTTGGGGACACTTTGGGGACGTTGGGGGGACATTGAGCAAAGAAAAGGGAAAAAGGGGAAAAAAGGGGGAAAACTGAGAAAATGGGATTGGGGACATTGGGGGACATTAATGGGGACATTTGGGGACATTGGAAAAAATGGGGGAAATTAGGGAGACAAAGGGACTGGGGACATTTGGGGACATTGGGGGGATTGTGAAGGAACCCAGTGTCCCCTCATTGTCCCCAATGTCCCCAATGTCCCCAATGATGTCCCCATTGTCCCCAATGTCCCCAATGTCCCCAATGTCCCCAATCCCCCCAATGTCCCCCCAATGTCCCCAATATCCCCAATGTCCCCAATGTCCCCTCTCTGTCCCCAGCCCGCACTCCCCGTGACGCCGCCCGGGTGCCGGAGCTGCTGCAGCAGCGCCAGGAGGAGCAGAGAGAGCGGCGGGAGAGCTTCGAGTGCGGACTGGGACAAACTGGGACAAACTGGGAGGGACTGGGAGGGGACTGTGGGGAACTGGGACAAACTGGGAGGGGCTGGGAGGGGATTGGGAGGGACTGGTGGTCACTGGTGGTCTCTCCTGGTCACTCACGGTCACTCCTGGTCACCAGTGGTCACTCCTGGTCACTCCTGGTCACTCCTGGTCTCTCCTGGTCTCTCCTGATCACCAGTGGTCACTTGTGGTCACTTGTGGTCACTTATGGTCACTCCTGGTCACTCGTGGTCACTCATGGTCACTCCTGGTCTCTCATGGTCACTGCTGGTCACCAGTGGTCACTCCTGGTCACTCACGGTCACTCCTGGTCACTCCTGGTCTCTCATGGTCACTCCTGGTCACTGCTGGTCACTCCTGGTCTCTCATGGTCACTCCTGGTCACTCATGGTCACTCCTGGTCTCTCATGGTCACTCCTGGTCACTCCTGGTCTCTCCTGGTCTCTCATGGTCACTCGTGGTCACCAGTGGTCACTTGTGGTCACTGCTGCTCACTCCTGGTCTCTCCTGGTCTCTCCTGCTCACCAGTGGTCACTTGTGGTCACTCGTGGTCACTCCTGGTCACCAGTGGTCACTCATGGTCACTCCTGGTCACCAGTGGTCACTCATGGTCACTCCTGGTCACCAGTGGTCACTCATGGTCACTCGTGGTCACTCCTGGTCACTCGTGGTCACTGTGTCCAGGTGGGCTCCCTACGCCCCAGGCTGGCCCTGGTGTCTCCGGGCGCTGCCCCCGGCCCTGTGCCCGTGGCCACCCCCGCCGGCCACGCCCCCGGAGATGACGTCAGAGGGGCAGTCGGTGACGTCACAGGCCCCGCCCCCGGAGCTGTCGCCCGCGCTGAGCTTCCCCCTGGGGCACCGCGCCCAATTGGCCGCGCGCGCCGCCGCCGCGTCAGTGACAACAACGGGGTCAACGGGGGTCAATGGGGGTCAACAGGGGTCAATGGAGGCCAACCGGGGTCAACGGGGGTCAATGGGGTCAATGGGGTCAATGGGGGTCAACGGGGGTCATTGGGGTCAATGGGGGTCAACGGGGATCAACGGGGTCATTGGGGGTAATGGGGGGTAATGGGGTTAATTGGGAGTCAATGGGGGTCAATGGAGGTCAACGGAGGTCAATGGGGGTCAACGGGGGTCAATGGGGTCAATGGGGGTCAATGGGGGTCAATGCGGTCAATGGGGGTCAATGGAGGTCAACGGGGTCAATGGGGGTCAGTGGGGGTCAATGGGGGTCAACGGGGGTCAACAGGGTCAATGGGGTCATTGGGGGTCAGTGGGGGGCAATGGGGGTCATTGGGGGTTAATGGGGGTCACTGGGGTCAATGGGGGTCAACAGGGTCAATGGGGGTCATTGGGGTCAATGGGGTCAACGGGTGTCAATGGGGTCAATGGGGGTCAACGGGGTCAATGGAGGGGAATGGGGGTCATTGGGGGTCCACGGGGTCAATGGGTGTCAATGGGGGTCAGTGGGGGGAATGGGGGTCAACGGGGTCAATGGAGGGGAATGGGGATCATTGGGGGTCAATTGGGGGTCAATGGGGTCAACAGGGGTCATCAAGGGTCACCAGGGGTCATTGGGGGTCAATGGGGTCATCGAGGGTCCCAGCCACCCCCACCCATCTCTTTGTCCTTGGGTGTCCCCAGTGTCCGTTCAATGTCCCCAGTGTCCCCACTGTCCCCAATGTCCCCTCAGTGTCCCCAATGTCCCCATTGTCCCCAACATCCCCAATGTCCCCAATGTCCCCTCAATGTCCCCAATGTCCCCCCAATGTCCCCCCAATGTCCCCTCAATGTCCCCTCAGGCAGATCCGGATCCGGCTCCGGGGGCTCCGTTCCGGGGGTTCCTGGCGCAGCTTTGGGGACGTTCGGGCGGCGCTCGAGGGTCCCGGGACCCCCATCAGCGGTGGGTGCCCCTCCCCCGGTGTCCCCTGGTGTCCCAAAATGTCCCCAAGTGTCCCCAAAGTGCCCCAGGTGTCCCCAGGTGCCTTCAGGTGTCCAAGCATTGTCCCCAAGGTGTCCCCGAGGTCTCCTTGAGATGTCCCTGGATGTCTCCAAGTGTCCCCCAAAGGTGTCCCCCAAAGGTGTCCCCCAAAGGTGTCCTCGGGTGTCCCCAAGGGTCATCCAAGGTCATCAAGAGGCTTCAGCTGTCCCCAGGTGTCCCTGAGGTGCCCCCAAGTGTCCCCAGGTGTCCAAGAAGTGTCCCCGAGGTGTCCCCAAGGTGACCCCAGGTGTCCTCAGGTGTCCCCAGCTGCCCTGGAGGTGTCTCAGAAGTGTCCCCAAGGTGTCTCCAATGTCCCCAAGGTGTTCCTGAGGTCTCCCCACGATGTCCCCAGGTGTCCCCAAGCTGTCTCCAGATGCCCTGGAGGTGTCCCCGGATGTCCCCAAGGTGTCCCCAGTGCTGTCCCCCAATGTCCCCAAGGTGTCCCCAAGTGTCCCCAATGTCCCCGCTGGTGTCCCCAGAGTACGTGGTGCGGCACTGGCAGTCGGACGCGTTTTTCGGGGAGCAGTTCCTGAGCGGGGTGAACCCCGTCCTGCTGCGCCGCTGCCCCCGCCTGCCCCCCAACTTCCCGGTGACCGAGGCCATGGTGGCCCCGAGCCTGGGCACAGGGACCTCGCTGCAGCGGGAGATGGAGGTGAGGGACCCTAAAACACCCAGAAATACCCTAAAAACTGCCCCAAAAACTGCCCCAAAACCCCAAACAAACACCCCAAAATCATCAAAACCCTATAAACACCCCAAAAACTGCCCCAAAATACCCAAAACAAACCCCGAGGCCGTGGTGGCCCCGAGCCTGGGCACAGGGACCTCGCTGCAGCGCGAGATGGAGGTGAGGGACCCTAAAAACACCCAGAAACCCCAAAAACTGCACCAAAATACCCCAAAAACTGCACCAAAATACCCCAAACTGCACCAAAATACCCCAAACTAACCCCGAGGCCATGGTGGCCCCGAGCCTGGGCACAGGGACCTCGCTGAGACAGGAGATGGAGGTGAGGGACCCTAAAACACCAAAATCACCCCAAAAACTGCCCCAAAAACTGCCCCAAAATACCCCAAAACTGCCCCAAAACACCCCAAACAAACCCCGAGGCCATGGTGGCCCCGAGCCTGGGGACAGGGACCTCCCTGAGCCGGGAGATGGAGGTGAGGGACACCAGAATTTTTTGGGGTCCCCGTTTTTGGGGTGTCTGACCTTTCCCATTCCCATGTCCCGTTTTCGGGGTGTCCCCATTTTCGGGTGTCCCCATTTCCGGGTGTCCCCATTTTTGGGTGTCCCCATTTTCGGGGTGTCTGACCTTTCCCATTTCTGTGTCCCATTTCCGGGTGTCCCCATTTCCGGGGTGTCTGACATTTCTCATTCCCGTGTCCCCATTTTGGGTGTCCCCGTTTTCGGGGTGTCTGACCATTCCCATTTCCGTGTCCCCATTTCCGGGGTGTCTGACGTTTCCCATTTTGGGTGTCCCTGTTTCCAGGTGTCCCCGCTTTCGGGGTGTCTGACATTTCCCATTTCCATGTCCCCATTTTTGGGGTGTCTGACATTTCCCATTTCCATGTCCCCATTTCCGGGTTGTCTGACATTTCCTATTTCCAGGTGTCCCCATTTTCGGGGTGTCTGACGTTTCCCATTTTGGGTGTCCCTGTTTCCAGGTGTCCCCGCTTTCGGGGTGTCTGACATTTCCCATTTCCATGTCCCCATTTCCGGGTGTCCCCATTTCCCTGTCCCCATTTTTGGGGTGTCTGACGTTTCCCATTTCCATGTCCCATTTCCGGGGTGTCTGACATTTCCCATTTTCAGGGTGTCTGACATTTCCTATTCCCATGTCCCCGTTTCCGGGGTGTCTGACATTTCCCATTTCCGTGTCCCATTTTCGGGGTGTCCCCGTTTCCGGGGTGTCTAACATTTCCCATTTCCGTGTCCCCATTTCCGGGGTGTCTGACATTTCCCATTTCCGGAGTGTCCCCGTTCCGGGGTGTCCCCGTTTCGGGGTGTCTGACGTTTCCCATTTTCGGGGTGTCCCCGTTCCGGGGTGTCCCCGTTTCCGGGGTGTCTGACGTTTCCCATTTTCGGGGTGTCTGACATTTCCCATTTTCGGGGTGTCCCCATTTCGGGGTGTCCCCGTTTCGGGGTGTCCCATTTTCGGGGTGTCTGACCTTTCCCATTTCCGGACTGTCCCCGTTTCAGGGTGTCCCCGTTTTTGGGGTGTCTGACGTTTCCCATTTTCGGGGTCTCTGACCTTTCCCATTTCCATGTCCCATTTTCGGGGTGTCCCCGTTTTCGGGGCGCAGGCCGGCCGTCTCTTCCTGGCCGATTACGCGCTGCTCGAGGGGCTCCCCACGGGCACCATTGGGGGCCGCCCCCAGTTCGTGGCCGCCCCCCTGTGCCTGCTCTGGCTCAGCCCCCACGGCCGCCTCCTGCCCGTGGCCATCCAGGTACGGTCCCCAGGTGTCCCCAGGTGTCCCCAAATGTCCCCAAATATCCCCAAATGTCCTCTCAGTCTCCCCAAATATCCTTCATGTCTCACCCCTTGTCCCCAAATGGCCCCAAATGGCCCCAGTGTCCCCAATGTCCCCCTGCTGACCCCAATGTCCCCGTGATGTCCCCAATGTCCCCGATGTCCCCTCTGTCCCCCCTGCAGCTGTCCCAGCACCCTGGGATGGGGTCCCCTGTCCCCAGTGTCCCCTCAGTGTCCCCTCAGTGTCCCCAGTGTCCCCAATGTCCCCTGCTGACCCCAATGTCCCCCTGTCACCCCCGTGATGTCCCCAATGTCCCCAGTGTCCCCTCAGTGCCCCCAATGTCCCCAATGCCCCCGTGATGTCCCTGTGATGTCCCCAGTGTCCCCAATGTCCCCCTGCTGACCTCAATGTCCCCCTGTCATCCCCTTGCTGTCCCCAATGTCCCCATTGTGACCCTGATATCCCCAGTGTCCCCAATGTCCCCAATGTCCCCATTGTGACCCTGATATCCCCAGTGTCCCCAATGTCCCCAATGTCCCCCTGCTGACCCCAGTGTCCCCAATGTCCCCAATGCCCCCAGTGTCCCCAATGCCCCCAGTGTCCCCCTGCTGTCCCCAGTGCCCCCAATGTCTCCCTGCTGTCCCCAATGTCCCCAATGTCCCCCTGATGTCCCCTCTGTCCCCCCCAGCTGTCCCAGCGCCCCGGGCGGGGGTCCCCTGACCCCTGTCACCCCCGTGATGTCCCCAATGTCCCCCTGCTGACCCCAGTGTCCCCAATGCCCCCAATGTCCCCAATGTCCCCCTGATATCCCCAGTGTCCCCAGTGTCCCCAATGCCCCCAATGTCCCCCATGTCCCCCTGCTGTCCCCAATGTCCCCCTGATGCCCCCAATGTCCCCCTGCTGTCCCCTGATGTCCCCAGTGTCCCCAATGTCCCCAGTGTCCCCCGTCATCCCCCTGCTGTCCCCAATGTCCCCAGTGTCCCCAGTGTCCCCCTGCTGTCCCCAATGTCCCCAATGTCCCCTCTGTCCCCCCCAGCTGTCCCAGCGCCCCGGGCCAGGGTCCCCGATCTTCGTCCCGGGGGGCTCTGGGTGGGCTCTGGCCAAGCTGTGGGTGAGGGGCGCGCACTTTGTTCTGCACGAGATGGTGACGCACCTGCTGCACGGCCACTTCCTGGCCGAGGCCTTCGCCGTGGCCACCCAGCGCCTGCCGGCCGCGCACCCCGTGCACCAGGTACCCCAAAAAATGAACCCTGAGCCCAGAAACTGCACCCCGAAATCCCCGTCCCAAAATCCCCAACCCTGACCCCAAAAACTGCACCCCAAAATCCCAACCCTGACCCCAGAAACTGCACCCCAAAATCCCTGTCCCGAAATTCCCAACCTTGACCCCAAAAATCTCAACCCTGACCCCAAAAATCCCAACCCTGACCCCAGAAACTGCACCCCAAAATCCCCGTCCCAAAATCCCAACCCTGACCCCAAAATCCCCAACCCTGAGCCCAAAAATCCCAACCCTGAGCCCAAAAATTGCACCCTGACCCCAGAAAGTGCACCCCGAAATCCCTGTCCTGAAATTCCCAACCTTGACCCCAAAAATCCCAACCCTGACCCCAGAAACTGCACCAAAAATCAGCTCAAACCCTTCACCTGCCTGCCGCGCACCCCGTGCACCAGGTACCCCAAAAACGGCACACAGACCCCAGAAACTGCACCCCGACCCCAAAAAATGCACCCCGACCCCGGAAACTGCACCCCGAAATCCCTGTCCCGAAATTCCCAACCTTGACCCCAAAAATCCCAACCCTGACCCCAAAAATCCCAACCCTGAGCCCAAAAATCCCAACCCTGAGCCCAAAAACTGCACCCTGACCCCAGAAACTGCACCCCGAAATCCCCGTCCCAAAATCTCCAACCCTGACCCCAAAATCCCAACCCTGAGCCCAAAAATCCCAACCCTGAGCCCAAAAACTGCACCCAAAATCAACTCGAACCCTTCACCTGCCCGCCGTGCACCCCGTGCACCAGGTACCCCAAAAACGGCACATAGGCCCCAAAAAATGCACCCCGAAATCCCCGTCCCGAAATCCCAACCCTGACCCCAAAATCCCAACCCCGACCCCAAAAACTGCACCCAAACCTTCACCTGCCTGCCGCGCACCCCGTGCACCAGGTACCCCAAAAACGGCACACAGACCCCAGAAACTGCACCCCGACCCCAAAAAATGCACCCCGACCCCGGAAACTGCACCCCGAAATCCCCGTCTAAAAATCCCAACCCTGACCCCAGAAACTGCACCCCGAAATCCCTGTCCCGAAATTCCCAATCTTGACCCCAAAAATCCCAACCCTGACCCCAAAAACTGCACCCCGAAATCCCAACCCTGACCCCAAAAAATGCACCCCGAAATCCCCGTCCTGAAATCCCCAAACCTGACCCCAAAAACTGCACCAAATACCCCAAACCCACCCAAAATACCCTCCCCAGTGTCCCCAATGTCCCCAAATTTACCAAATCCCCCCAATGTCCCCCCAATGTCCCCAATCCCCCCAATGTCCCCAATGTCCCCCCAATGTCCCCACTGTCCCCAATGTCCCCCCTGTCCCCACTGTCCCCAATCCCCCCAGTGTCCCCAATGTCCCCAATGTCCCCAATGTCCCCAATGTCCCCTCAGTGTCCCAAATCCCCCCAATGTCCCCCCGATGTCCCCAATGTCCCCCTGATGTCCCCAATGTCCCCCCAATCCCCCCAGTGTCCCCAATGTCCCCTCAGTGTCCCCACTCCCCCAATGTCCCCCAATGTCCCCAAATATCCCAAAAATCCCCAAATTTCCCAAATCCCCCCAATGTCCCCCCAATGTCCCCTCAGTGTCCCCACTGTCCCCACTGTCCCCAATGTCCCCCCAATGTCCCCAATGTCCCCCCACTGTCCCCACTGTCCCCAATGTCCCCCCAATGTCCCCAATGTCCCCCCTGTCCCCAGCTGCTCCTCCCCCACCTGCGTTTCACCTTCCACATCAACATCCTGGCCCGGGAGACGCTGCTGAACCCTGGGGGCATCATCGACCAGGTGAGGGGACACACCTGGCACCTGAGTGTCACCTGGGTGTCACCTGGGGCACCTGTGTGTCACCTGGGGCACCTGAATGTCACCTGTGTGTCACCTGAGTGTCACCTGAGTGTCACCTGAGTGTCACCTGAGTGTCACTTGTGTGTCACCTGTGTGTCACCTGGGGCACCTGAGTGTCACCTGTGTGTCACTTGTGTGTCACCTGTGTGTCACCTGGGGCACCTGAGGCACCTGGGGGGCACCTGGGGGGCACCTGGGGGGCACCTGAGTGTCACCTGTGGCACCTGAGTGTCACTTGTGTGTCACCTGTGTGTCACTGTGTGTCACCTGTGTGTCACCTGTGTGTCACCTGAGTGTCACCTGTGTGTCACCTGTGTGTCACTGTGTGTCACCTGTGTCACCTGTGTGTCACCTGTGTGTCACCTGTGTGTCACCTGAGGCACCTGTGGCACCTGAGTGTCACCTGTGTGTCACCTGTGGCACCTGTGTGTCACCTGTGTGTCACCTGTGTGTCACCTGAGGCACCTGTGGCACCTGAGTGTCACCTGTGTGTCACCTGAGGCACCTGTGTGTCACCTGAGTGTCACCTGTGTAACCGAGAGCATCTCCATCTGATGGCACCTGTGTCACCTGTGTGTCACCTGAGTGTCACCTGAGTGTCACCTGTGTCACCTGTGTGTCACCTGTGTCACCTGTCACCTCCCTGTGTCACCTGTGTGTGAACTGTGTCACCTGAGTGTCACCTGGGGCACCTGGCTGTCACCTGGGTGTCACCTGGGTGTCACCTGTGTGTGAACTGTGTCACCCGGGTGTCACCTCTCACCTCCCTGTGTCACCTGAGTGTCACCTGTGTCACCTGAGTGTCACCTGTGTGTCACCTGTGTGTGAACTGTGTCACCTGGGTGTCACCTGGGTGTCACCTGTGTGTCACCTGTAACCTCCCTGTGTCACCTGTGTGTGAACTGTGTCACCTGGCTGTCACCTGGCTGTCACCTGGCTGTCACCTGGCTGTCACCTGTGTCCCCTCTGGTGGCACCAGGGCATGTTGGTCCCTCTCGGTGTCACCTGGACACCTGGGTTCCCCCTGGGGACACCTGGGGGACACTGAGGGTGGCACTGAGGGGTGGCACTGTCCGGGAGGGGACGCTGGGGACACTGAGGGTGGCACTGAGGGGTGGCACTGTCCCCAAGCCAGGCCAGTGTGACACTGAGAGGTGGCACTGTCCACGAGGGGACACTGAGGGTGACACTGATGGATGTCACTGTCCCCAGGCCACCTCGGTGGTCAGGAGGTGACACTGGGGACACTGAGGGTGACACTGAGGGTGGCACCGATGGGTGTCCCTGTCCCCAGGCCACCTCGGTGGGCCGGGAGGGGACAAAGGTGACACTGAGGGTGACAATGGTGACACTGAGTGATGTCACCATCCCCAGGCCACCTCGGTGGGCCGGGAGGTGACAAAGGTGACACTGATGGGTGTCATTGTCCCCAGGCCACCTCGGTGGGCCGGGAGGGGACGCTGGTGACACTGAGGGTGACAATGGTGACACTGAGGGTGACAATGGTGACACCGATGGGTGTCCCTGTCCCCAGGCCACCTCGATGGGCCGGGAGGGGACACTGGTGACACTGAGGGTGACAATGGTGACACTGAGGGTGACAATGGTGACACTGATGGGTGTCACCGTCCCCAGGCCACCTCGGTGGGCCAGGAGGGGACACCGGGGACACTGAGGGTGACACTGAGTGGTGTCATTGTCCCCAGGCCACCTCGGTGGGCCGGGAGGGGACACTGAGGGTGACAATGGTGACACTGATGGGTGTCATTGTCCCCAGGCCACCTCGGTGGGCCGGGAGGGGACGCTGGCGCTGGTGGCCCGGGGCACGGCGGCGCTGACGCTCCGTGAGCTCTGTGTCCCCGATGACGTGGCCGAGCGCGGGGTTGGGGACATCCCCGGCTACCACTACAGGGACGACGCGCTGGACATCTGGGGAGCCATCCTCAGGTGGGGACACTGAGGGGACAATGGGGACACTGAGGGGACATCTGGGGGGCCATCCACAGGTGGGGACACTGGGGACACTGAGGGGACAATGGGGACATCTGGGGAGCCATCCTCAGGTGGGGACACTGAGGGGACATCTGGGGACATTGAGGGGACAATGGGGACATCTGGGGAGCCATCCTCAGGTGGGGACAATGGGGACACTGAGGGGACATCTGGGGAGCCATCCACAGGTGGGGACACTGAGGGGACAGTGGGGACACTGAGGGGACAGTGGGGACACTGAGGGGACAATGGGGACATCTGGGGACATTGAGGGGACATCTGGGGAGCCATCCTCAGGTGGGGACACTGAGGGGACAATGGGGACACTGAGGGGACAATGGGGACACTGAGGGGACATCTGGGGCGCCATCCTCAGGTGGGGACACTGAGGGGACAATGAGGGGACAATGGGGACACTGAGGGGACATCTGGGGCGCCATCCTCAGGTGGGGACAATGGGGACACTGAGGGGACACTGAGGGGACATCTGGGGTGCCATCCACAGGTGGGGACACTGAGGGGACACTGAGGGGACAATGGGGACACTGAGGGGACACTGAGGGGACATCCACAGGTGGGGACAATGGGGGGACAATGGGGAGACTGAGGGGACAATGGGGGGACATCCACAGGTGGGGACAATGGGGACATCTGGGGCGCCATCCACAGGTGGGGACACTGGGGACAGGGAGGGGACACTGAAGGGACACTGAGGGGCACATCTGGGGCGCCACCCACAGGTGGGGACAGCTGGGGAGACTCTGAGGGGACAGCAGGACAGGGAGGTGGCAGTGGTGGGGACAATGGGGCCAATGGGGCCAATGGGGACAATGGGGACAATGGGACGGGGACAGTGAGGACAGAGGTGGCAGAGGTGGGGACATGGAGATGGGGACAATGGAGACAATGGGGACAATGGGATGGGATGGGATGGTGGGGACAATAGGATGGGGACAGTGGGGACATGGAGGTGGGGACAGTGGGGACGATGGGGACACGGAGATGGGGACAGTGAGGACAATGGGGACAATGGGATGGGGACAATGGGATGGGGACAGTGGGGACAGTGGGGACAGTGGGATGGGGACAGTGGGGACAATGGGGACAACGGGGACAGTGGGGACACCGGGGCTGGGATCGACGCGGGTGGGGACAAAAGGGACAGCGAGGATGGGGACAAGGACCCCAGGGAGGTGACAACGGGGACAGGGCCACGGGGACGGGGACATCAGCGATGGTGGGGACACGGGGACAGGGCCATGGGGTGGGCGGCCACCTGCGTGTCACCGGTGTCCCCTCGTGTCACCGGTGTCCCCGCGGTGTCCCAGCTACGTGGAGGGGATCGTGGCGCTCTTCTACGCCGAGGACCAGGAGGTGGCCGAGGATGAGGAGCTGCAGGAGTGGGTGGGCGAGATCTTCACCTACGGCATCCTCGGCAACGAGAAGAGCGGTAGGGGACACCGGGGGGTGACAGGGACAGCTGGGGGGACACGGGGGTGTGGCGGTCATGGGTGATGGGCGTGGTCATGGACATGGTCACGGTTGTGGTCAAGTCGTGGTCATGGTCGAGTCATGATGATGGTGATGGTGATGGTCAAATCATGGTCATGGTGTGGACGTGGTCATGGTCATGGCATGGACGTGGTCATGGTCATGGTCATGGTCATGGTCATGGTCAAGTCATGGTTGTGGTGATGGTCGTGGTCATGGTCATGGTCATGGTCATGGTCATGGCATGGACGTGGTCATGGTCATGGTCATGGTCATGGTCAAGTCATGGTTGTGGTGATGGTCATGGACGTGGTCATGGTCATGGTCATGGTCATGGCATGGATGTGGTCAAGGTCATGGTCATGGTCAAGTCATGGTTGTGGGCATGGTCATGGCATGGTCATGGCATGGTCGTGGTTGTGGTCATGGACGTGGTCATGGTCATGGTCAAGTCATGGTTGTGGTGATGGTTGTGGTCGTGGTCATGGACGTGGTTGTCATGGCAAGACATCGCCATGGTTGTGGTCATGGTCATGGTCATGGTCATGGCATGGTCATGGACGTGGTCATGGTCATGGCATGGTCATGGCATGGTTGTGGTCAAGACACAGTCATGGTCGTGGTCATGGACGTGGTCATGGTCATGGTTATGGTCATGGTCATGGCATGGACGTGGTCATGGCGTGGTTGTGGTTGTGGTCATGGACGTGGTCATGGTCATGGTCAAGTCATGGTTGTGCTGATGGTTGTGGTCATGGCCATGGTTGTGGTCGTGGTCATGGCATGGTCATGGCATGGTTGTGGTCAAGACACAGTCATGGTCATGGTCATGGACGTGGTCAAGTCATGGCATGGTCAAGATATGGTCATGGCATTGGGATGGTCGTGGTTGTGGTCATGGTTGTGGTCATGGTTGTGGTCATGGTCATGGTCATGGCATGGTCGTGGTGATGGTGATGGTCATGGATGTGGTTGTGGTCATGGATGTGGTCATGGTCATAGGCATGGACATGGTTGTGGTCATGGTCATGGTCAGGGTCACGGCTTGGACATGGTGATGGTGATGGTCATGGTCATGGCACGGTCATGGTTGTGGTCTTGGCATGGTCATGGTCATGGCCATAGTAATGGTTGTGGTCATGGCATGGCATGGTCATGGATGTGGTCATGGTCATGGCATGGTCATTGTCATGGTCATAGTTGTGGTCATGGCATGGTCAAGTCATGGTTGTGGTCATGGTTATGGTCATGGTCAAGGTCAAGTCACAGTCACGGTCAAGTCATGGTGATGGTCATGGTCCTGGTTAAGTCGTGGTCATGGCATGGTCATGCTCAAATCATGGTCACGGTCATGGTCATGGTCATGGTCAAATCATGGTCATGGCATGGTCATGGTCAAATCATGGTCATGGTCATGGTCACGGTCATGGTCAAGGTCATGGTCAAATCATGGTCATGGTCATGGTCATGTCATGGTCATGGTCAAATCATGGTCATGGTTAAGTCGTGGTCATGGCATGGTCATGGTCAAATCATGGTCAAATCATGATCATGGCATGGTCATGGTCACGGTCACGGTCATGGTCACGGTCATGGCATGGGGTGGCCCCGCTCACGTCCATGTCCAGGGCCTGGGTGGTGACGTGGTGGGGTGGCCTGGGGTGGGTGACGTCACCATGGGGGGGTGACATCACTGTGATGGGTGACGTCATTGTTGTGGGTGACGTCACCATGGTGGGTGACATCACTGTGATGGGTGACGTCATTGTTGTGGGTGACGTCACCATGGTGGGTGACACCCACGTCCAGTGACGTCCCCACCATGGTGACATCGCCACGTTCGGTGACACCTCCACAGTGTGTGACATCACCTGGGGCGTGCCACCCCCCGTTGGGTGAGGTCACCGGTGTCCCCCAATGTCCCCAATGTCCCAAATCCCCCCAGTGTCCCCAATGTCCCCAATGTCCCAAATCCCCCCAGTGTCCCCAATGTCCCCAATGTCCTCTCACTGTCCCCAATGTCCCCAATCCCCTCAATGTCCCCAATGTCCCCAATGTCCCCAATCCCCTCAATGTCCCCAATGTCCCCAATGTCCCAAATCCCCCCAGTGTCCCCAATGTCCCTCCAATGTCCCCTCAATGTCCCCAATCCCCCCAGTGTCCCCTCAGTGTCCCCTCTGTCCCCAATGTCCCCCAATATCCCCAGTGTCCCCCCAATGTCCCCAATGTCCCCAATGTCCCCAACCCCCCCAATGTCCCCCAATGTCCCCCAATGTCCCCCAATGTCCCCAACCCCCTCAATGTCCCCAGTGTCCCCCAATGTCCCCAATGTCCCCCAATGTCCCCCAATGTCCCCAACCCCCCCAATGTCCCCAGTGTCCCCAATGTCCCCCGTGTCCCCAGTGTCCCCTCAGTGTCCCCTCTGTCCCCAGGGTTCCCGTCCAAGCTCTGCAGCCGCCCTGAGCTGGTCAAGTTCCTGACCATGATCATCTTCTGCTGCTCCGCCCGGCACGCGGCCGTCAACAGCGGCCAGGTGACACTGGGGACACCTGGGGGACACTGGGGACACCTGGGGACACTGGGGACATTGGGGACATTGGGGACATTGGGGACACCGTGGGCAGGGACACACCCGAGCGTGGCCACCAAGGACGGGGACGTGTGGCACCCCCAGGTGGCCCCGTGGGATCTGAGTGACCCCTGTGACCCTCAGGTGACCCCAGGGCGGTTTTGGGGTCAGTGACCCCCAGGTGACCCCAGGGTGGTTTTGGGGTCAGTGACCCCCAGGTGACCCCAGGGCGGTTTTGGGGTCAGTGACCTCCAGGTGACCCAAGGGCAGTTTAGGGTGGGTGACCCTCCCCAGGTGACCCCAGGTGACCCCCAAGTGACCCCCGGGTGACCCCAGGTCTGTTTTGGGGACAATAACCCCCAGGTAACTCCCAGGTGACCGCAGGTGACCGCAGGTGACCCCAAGTCAGTTTTGAGGACAATGACCCCCAGGTAACTCCCAGGTGACCCCCAGGACATTTTATGGATTGGTGACCCCCAGGTGACCCCAGCTGACCTGAGGTGACCCCGGGTGACCCCCAGGTGACCGCGGGTGACCCCAGGGCAGTTTTGAGGACAGTGACCCCCAGGTAACTCCCAGGTGACCCCCAGGACAGTTTAGGGATTGGTGACCCCCAGGTGACCCCCGGGTGACCCCAGGTGACCGCGGGTGACCCCCAGGTGACCCCAGGTCAGTTTTGGGGACAATGACTCCCAGGTGACCCCCAGGACAGTTTAGGGATTGCTGACCCCTGGGTGACCCCAAGGTGACCGCGGGTGACCCCGGGTGACCCCCAGGTGACCGCGGGTGACCCCAGGTGACCCCCAGGACAGTTTAGGGATTGGTGACCCCTGGGTGACCCCAGCTGACCTGAGGTGACCCCAGGTGACCCCCAGGTCATTTTAGGGATTGGTGACCCCTGGGTGACCCCAGGTAACCCCTAGGACAGTTTAGGGATTGGTGACCCCCAGGTGACCCCGGGTGACCCCGGGTGACCCCAGGGCAGTTTTGGGGACAATGACCCCCAGGTAACCCCCAGGACAGTTTAGGGATTGCTGACCCCTGGGTGACCCCAAGGTGACCGCGGGTGACCCCGGGTGACCCCCAGGTGACCGCGGGTGACCCCAGGTGACC
Organism: Agelaius phoeniceus; assembly: GCF_051311805.1. Taxonomy (NCBI): domain Eukaryota; kingdom Metazoa; phylum Chordata; class Aves; order Passeriformes; family Icteridae; genus Agelaius; species Agelaius phoeniceus. Next base: position 1,732,028 of record NC_135300.1, on the reverse strand, counting down.
CCCAGGACAGTTTCGGGATTGGTGACCCCTGGGTGACCCCAGCTGACCTGAGGTGACCCCAGGTGACCCCCAGGACATTTTAGGGATTGGTGACCCCTGGGTGACCCCAGGTAACCCCCAGGACAGTTTAGGGATTGGTGACCCCCAGGTGACCATGGGTGACCCTGGGTGACCCCGCTGTCCCCTCCCCCAGTACGACTACGCGGCCTGGATGCCCAACACGCCGGGGACGCTGCAGCGGCCGCCGCCGGCCAGCGAGGCCGAGGCCACCGAGGAGCTGCTGGTGGCCACCCTGCCCTGCCCCGAGGCCACCGGGGCCCTGCTGGCCCTGCTGAGCGTGGTCAGCTACGAGGGCGGGGAGATGGTGAGACAGCCCTGGGGACACTGGGGACAGCGCTGGGGACAGTGGGGACAGCACTGGGGACAGCACTGGGGACAGCACTGGGGACAGTGGGGACACTGGGGACACTGGGGACACTGGGGACAGTGGGGGGAATGGGGGGATTGGGGACACCACTGGGGACAGCACTGGGGACAATGGGGGGATTGGGGACAGTGGAGACATTGGGGGGATTGGGGACACCACTGGGGACAGCACTGGGGACAGCACTGGGGACAGTGGGGACACTGCGGGGATTGGGGACATTGGGGACACTGGGGACACCATTGAGGACACCACTGGGGACAGCACTGGGGACAGTGGGGACACTGGGGGGATTGGGGGACTGGAGACACTGGGGACATTGGGGACACCACTGGGGACAGCACTGGGGACAGCACTGGGGACAATGGGGGGATTGGGGACACCACTGGGGACAGCATTGGGGACAGCACTGGGGACAATGGGGACACTGTGGGGATTGGGGACACTGGGGACACTGGGGACACTGGGGGGATTGGGGACACTGGGGGGATTGGGGGGATTGGGGACACTGGGGGGATTTGGGACATTGGGGACATTGGGGACACTGGGGACAATGGGGACATTGGGGACACCACTGGGGACAGCATTGGGGACAGTGGGGACACTGGGGAAATTTGGGACACTGGGGGGGTTGGGGACACCATTGGGGACAATACTGGGGACACCATTGGGGACAGCAATGGGGACACTGGGGACATTGGGGACACCATTGGGGACACTGGGGTCATTGGGGACATTGGGGACACCACTGGGGACACTGGGGACACCATTGGGGACACCACTGGGGACACTGTTGGGGGATTGGGGACACCATTGGGGACACTGGGGACATTGGGGACATTAATGGGGACATTGGGGATGTTGGGGACATTGGGGGAAAATGGGGAACAATGGGAAAAATGGGAGAAATTGGGAAAAATGGCACTGGGGACATTGGGGACATTGGGGACATTGGGGACATTGAGGAGGGGACAGTGTCACTGGGGGCTTGTAACACCCACGGTGACCCCAGGCTTTGATGTCCCCTTCAATGTCCCCAATGTCCCCAATCCCCCAATGTCCCTCTGATGTCCCCAGTGTCCCCAACATCCCCAACATCCCCAGTGTCCCCAATGTCCCAATGTCCCCAATGTCCCCAATGTCCCCAATCCCCTCAATGTCCCAATGTCCCAATGTCCCCAATGTCCCCAATCCCCTCAATGTCCCCAATGTCCCCAATGTCCCCCTGCCCCTCTGATGTCCCCCCTGTCCCTCTGATGTCCCCAGTGTCCCCAACATCCCCAACATCCCCAGTGTCCCCAATCCCCTCAATGTCCCCAATGTCCCCAAATCCCCCCAATGTCCCCAATGTCCCCAACGTCCCCAATGTCCCCAACGTCCCCAATGTCCCCCCTGCCCCTCTGATGTCCCCAATGTCCCTCTGGTGTCCCCAGCGTCCCCTGGGTTCCCGGGCCCAGGATCTCCTCTCTGGCCCCGCCCCCCGCGCTCTCCTGGCCTCGTTCCGGTCCCGCCTGGCCGAGATCTCGGAGCGGATCCGGGCCCGGAACGCGGAGCTGGAGCTGCCCTACCCCTACCTGGAGCCCACCTGTGTCACCGAGAGCATCTCCATATGAGGGACATGTGTCACCGGTGTCACCTGTGTGTCACCTGTGTCACCTGGGTGTCACCGAGAGCATCTCCATATGAGGGACATGTGTCACCTGTGTCACCTGTGTCATCAACCACCACCTGCGTCACCGAGAGCATCTCAATCTGAGGGACCTGTGTCACCTGTGTCACCTGGGTGTCACCTGTGTCACCTGTGTCACCGAGAGCATCTCAATCTGAGATGGGTGTCACCTGTGTCACCTGTGTGTCACCTGTGTGTCACCCGTGTGTCACCCGTGTGTCACCTGTGTCATCAACCACCACCTGCGTCACCAAGAGCATCTCCATCTGACGGCACCTGTGTCACCTGAGTGTCACCTGTGTGTCACCTGAGTGCCACCTGTGTCATCAACCACCACCTGTGTCACCGAGAGCATCTCAATCTGAGGGACCTGTGTCACCTGTGTCACCGAGAGCATCTCCATCTGAGCTGGGTGTCACCTGTGTCACCTGAGTGTCACCTGTGTGTCACCTGTGTGTCATCTGCGTCACCGAGAGCATCTCCATCTGAGCTGGGTGTCACCTGTGTCACCTGGGTGTCACCTGGGTGTCACCTGAGTGCCACCTGTGTCACCTGTGTCACCGAGAGCATCTCAATCTGAGCTGGGTGTCACCTGTGTCACCTGAGTGTCACCTGAGTGTCACCTGTGTCATCAACCACCACCTGCGTCACTGAGAGCATCTCCATCTGAGGGACATGTGTCACCTGTGTGTCACCTGAGTGTCACCTGTGTCATCAACCACCACCTGTGTCACCGAGAGCATCTCCATCTGAGGGACATGTGTCACCTGTGTGTCACCTGAGTGTCACCTGTGTCATCAACCACCACCTGTGTCACCGAGAGCATCTCAATCTGAGGGACATGTGTCACCTGTGTCACCTGGGTGTCACCTGAGTGTCACCTGTGTCACCGAGAGCATCTCCATCTGAGGGACATGTGTGTCACCGGTGTCACCTGTGTCACCTGTGTCACCTGTGTGTCACCTGTGTGTCACCTGTGTGTCACCTGCGTCACCGAGAGCATCTCAATCTGAGGGACCTGTGTCACCTGTGTCACCTGAGTGTCACCTGTGTCACCTGTGTCACCTGAGTGTCACCTGTGTGTCACCTGAGTGTCACCTGTGTCACCTGTGTCATCAACCACCACCTGCGTCACCGAGAGCATCTCCATCTGAGCTGGGTGTCACCTGTGTCACCTGGGTGTCACCTGTGTGTCACCTGTGTGTCACTGAGAGCATCTCCATCTGAGCTGTGTGTCACCTGAGTGTCACCTGAGTGTCACCTGAGTGTCACCTGCGTCACCGAGAGCATCTCCATCTGAGGGACATGTGTTCACCTGAGGGTCACCTGTGTCACCTGGGTGTCACCTGGGTGTCACCTCTGTGTCACCTGAGTGTCACCTGTGTCACCGAGAGCATCTCGATCTGAGGGACCTGTGTCACCTGTGTCACCTGAGTGTCACCTGAGTGTCACCTGAGTGTCACCTGGGTGTCACCTGTGTCACCTGTGTGTCACCCATGTGTCACCTGTGTCATCAACCACCACCTGCGTCACCGAGAGCATCTCCATCTGATGGCACCTGTGTCACCTGAGTGTCACCTGAGTGTCACCTGTGTCACCGAGAGCATCTCCATCTGAGCTGGGTGTCACCTGTGTGTCACCTGAGTGTCACCTGAGTGTCACCTGTGTCACCTGTGTCACCTGAGTGTCACCTGAGTGTCACCTGAGTGTCACAATCACTGCCAAGGCTCGCGGTGACCTTTGCTGCAACGTGAGGATGGGGGAGAGAATCTTTTGCCAGGAAAACGAAGATGGCCCAGGTGGAACGGCCACAGGAACGTGAACGTGGAACCAAAATAATCATTCGATTATTTATTATTCATTATTATCGATTATTAATAGGAGTGGGCGTGGTTGATTCACGTGTGTTTAACCAATCACGAGCTCAGCTTTGTAATATGTATGAGCTTCATTAACACCAATAGAAATGTGTGTGAGTTATCAATGAACTTGGGGGAAAAATCTCGAATTTTGGGGAAAAACCCCCGAATTTTGGGAAAAAAACCCCGGATTTTGGGAAAAAAACCCCGGATTTTGTGAAAAAAACCCGGATTTTGGGCGTTTATTTGGTTAAAGTAACCGTGAGGTCGCGGGTTCGAATCCCAGCAGTGCCTTTTACCAGGGCACCCCATTTTTGGGGGGACACCCCCACTTTAACGGGGGACACAGTTTGGGGTGAAAATCCCAAATTTTGAGGAAAAAAATCTCGAATTTTGGGAAAAAAACCCCCGAATTTTGGGAAAAAAACCCGAATTTTGGGAAAAAAACCCGGGATTTTTGAGGGTTTATTCGGTTAAAGTAACCGTGAGGTCACGGGTTCGAATCCCGCTGGTGCCTTTTATGGGGCACCCCATTTTTGTGGGGACACCCCAACTTTAACGGGGGACCCTTTGTTTTGGGGGAAAAATCCTAAATTTTGGGAAAAACACCCGGATTTTGGGAAAAAAACCCCGGATTTTGTGAAAAAAACCCGAATTTTGGGCGTTTATTTGGTTAAAGTAACCGGGAGGTCGTGGGTTCGAATCCCAGCAGTGCCTTTTACCGGGGCACCCCATTTTTGGGGGGACACCCTAAGTTTAACGGGGGACCCTTTGTTTTGGGGGAAAAATCCTAAATTTTGGGAAAAAATCCCGAATTTTGGGAAAAAAACCCCGAATTTTGGGAAAAAAACCCGGATTTTGGGCGTTAATTTGGTTAAAGTAACCGGGAGGCCGCGGGTTCGAATCCCGCTGGTGCCTTTTATGGGGCACCCCATTTTTGGGGGGGACACCCCCAATTTTTGGGGGGACACCCCCTGTTTAATGCAGGACACTTTGGGGGGGAAAATTCCAAATTTTGGGAAAAAAACCCCGAATTTTGAGGAAAAAAATGGAATTTTAGGGCGTTTATTTGGTTAAAATCCCTGATTAAAGTTAACGGGAGGTCACGGGT